>NC_077227.1:484884499-485101999 GCF_027887165.1 Monodelphis domestica
GATCTTTGTTTCCCTCTCTGAAACATGAGGATAATAAACCTGTTCTACCTTCTTCATTGAGATATTAAGAGGGTCAAAGCAAGTAGGGTGTGTGAAAGTACTTTGGGAAATACAACATATTTATTCCATGAAGTGAAGGATTGTTATAACAGCATTATATCCAGGATCTGGAACCTTGGAGCAATATGTTCTTGAACTATGGGCTGTCTAGATAACTCTAGATAGCTGGTCGTTTAGGTGGGACATTTTTGTTTTGTTTTCTAACTTCTTAGCACAATCTGAGGGCCTTATGCATCCTGCAACACTCCTGGGTGTGACCTGAACCAGATTAAAGTATAATTAGGCAAAATTTAACAAAATAAATAGAAACATAAGAAAAATAACATTTTAACATTATATTTTTAAGGCTGTCAGCATGCTACCCATAGGGATCCTTTTATAAGAATTGGTAGCCCCCATTTCTATTTGAGTTTGCATTAAGGATCTATTCCATCTCTTCATCTCTCATCCCCATTTCATGAATGAGAAAACTGAAATTTCAAGTAAGGAAGTGACTTGCTAAAGGTCACAAGGGACAGATAAAGCCAAGAACAAAACACAAACCTTTGGATTCTGAGTCCAGAGTTCTTTGCACAGTTGGGGTGAATGTTTTTTCTCAAGATGTCACCCATGTTCTTGGCTTCTTAACCAGAGGACACTGAACAGAACTTAACTTTTTCTTGATGACTCACAATCATCAAATAAATATGAATTATCATACTGTGCAATAATGCCTGCAGAGTCTATTAATATAAGTTAACTGCTTTCCCCAATACTAAATGTATCTTGCCTATTGTGACTTTTTAGTTCTTCTGCCTAATTTTATATTTTTTCTGTCTCCCCCACTTTCAACTTTTAATCATTCTTGCCCATAATAGTCTCTTTCCCCTTCTGGTTTGTTGCTTCTAATCTATTTAGGGCAGGTTAATCCGACAGCCAAGTTCATCTTACCATCCCACTCTCTGTTCATGTATTTTGTGATCCAATGACACTGGCTTCCTTGCTCTTCCTTGACCATGACACTCAACCTCCTAACTTCTAACAGATATTTTCATAGGCTGTCCTGCCCCACCTCCCAAGTCTGGAATGTTCTCTGTTATGTTTATCTCCTGACCTCCCTGATTTTCTTCCAGCCCAGCTAAAATGCCACTTTCCATTGGAAGCCTTTCTCTATCCCCTCCCCTTAATTCTGCTTAATAAATGTTTAGTGACTGATAGACCCAATAAGAGGGAAAGTTTTGTAGGTTTAGGAAAGTATAGAAAAATTTAATGCTTATTTTCTCTCTTCTCCCCATGATATGACCAGATAGAGAAAATAGGCTCAATAATCACTGCCAGTAGAATAAATAATATTAGGGTTTATCCATATCATAAATTGCCCTAGCTCCTTCTTTTTTAAACTTTTACTTTCTGTTTTAGTAATACTCTAAGACAGAAGGGTAAAGTCTGGGCGAATGGGGGTTAAGTGACTTCCTCAGGGTCACACAATTAGGAAGTGACTAAAGTCAGATTTCAAACCAGGTCGTCCTGACTCCAGGTCTCATGCTCTATACACTGTAACATCTAGCTGCCCCCCTACCTAGCTCTTTATTATTGGCTAACAGGTTATCAGGAATGCAGTTCCTTCTAAGACATGAGTAAAAAAGGCTCCTTCATTCAATAAAATTCAATAAATATTTTTAAACACCTACTCTAAAAAGGGTTTTATGCTAAGGACTTTGATTATATTTCTTGTACACATTTATCAAGTGTCATTTTGCATTCTAGTTACAATTTTACTAGACTATAAGCCACATGAGGGCAGGGATGTTGCCTTATCCAAACTGGGCATCTCCCTTAAAGCCTAACACAGTGATTCTCACACAATCTATATTTAATGTATATTTGCTTAATTTAATTTGTTCATTTAAGATAAAAGAAGATATTATCCATGCCCTCATGGAATCTACAATCTAGATATGTTATCACTTTCTTGTCCTATATTATCATTATGATAAAATATAAATTCAGCACCCCACCCACCCACCCCTTGTATCTTATAATCCTTAGGTCCTTTTAAGGCTCAGATCAGAATCTACTTCCTACAGGAAGGCTTTTCTTTTCTCTCCTCTTTTTTATTTTGCAATTCAAAATAGCTTTTCAATATTATTTTCTTTTCCCCAATTGCATATAAAAGCAATTTTTAACTTTGTTTTTTTTATTTCTGCTTCCAAATACTCTCCCTCTATCTCTCACTCCTTTCTATAGGTTACATATATGTGAACATGCAAATCATATTCCCATATTAGTCATTTTGTGAAAGAGAACATAGACTCCCCCCCCAAAAAAACATGAAAAATAAAAATAAAATTAAAAATAGCTTGTTTCTGTCTATATTCAGACTCCATCATATCCTCCTCTGAAAGTGGATAACATTTTTCATCATGAGCCTTTTGGAATTGACTTGCATTATTGTTTTGCTGAGAATACCTAATTATTCACAGTTGATCATCATATGATATTTCTGTTACTGTGTACAATGTTCTTCTGGTTCTGCTAACTTCACTTTGCATCAGGTCATGTAAGTCTTTCCAGGTTTTTCTGAAATCATCCTGTTCATCATTTTATAGTGAAATAATATTCCATTACAATTATATACCATGACTTATTCAGCCATTCCCCAATTAATGAACATCTCCTTAATTTCCAATTCTTTGCCAGTACAAAAAGAGCATCTGTAACTATTTTTGTACAAATATGGCCTTTTTCCTCTTTAAAAAATCTCTCTTGGACTCAGACCTAGTAGTAGTATTACTAGGTCAGAGGATACACACTTTTGAGAGCCCTTTAGGCATAGTTCCAAATTGTTCTCCAGAATAGTTGGATTAGTTCACAACTCCACCACAGTGCATTAGTATCCCAATTTCAGGAAAGCTTTTCTGATTCTTTCTAATTGTAAGTGCTATCTTCTTCCCAAAATTATCCTTGTACTTAACTGTGTGTACATTTTATATATCACCCTCTTCCTCTCCTCCCAATATAGTGGAAATTCCTTGAGGGAGGGACTGATTTGTTTTTCTCTTTAAATCCCTTTCTTTGCCTGGCATGTACTAGGAATTTAAGATCATGGAACTGAGATGCAAACACAAATAGTTATCATTTTAAAATAGATGATGATAAAAGCATAAGAGAAGCAATGAAAATTGCTATGAGAAGTCTGAAGGGGAAGATAATCTCCAGGTAAG
Organism: Monodelphis domestica; assembly: GCF_027887165.1. Taxonomy (NCBI): domain Eukaryota; kingdom Metazoa; phylum Chordata; class Mammalia; order Didelphimorphia; family Didelphidae; genus Monodelphis; species Monodelphis domestica. The sequence goes on from NC_077227.1 coordinate 484,887,763, forward strand.
AGGATTAAGTGTATCTTCAGAGAGGAAGTGACATTTCAATTAGTCTTCAAAAATCTGCTAGGATTTCAGGAAGCAAAAATTGGGAGAAGACTGGGGGGGATCTGTAAAAACAGGGAATGACACCAGAAAATCCTATCATGAGGTCAAGAAAGTCTGGGATCTATACCAAGATATAATTCAGCTCAAGGTGATGTAATTGCTTACAGCCTTGAAAAGTTTTAGGGTCCTTGGGGTTTTTTTAAACCTTTGCTTTTGGATACTGCTACAAACAAGTGAGTTTTTTGACCCTTTAAAAGATAATCATCAGCCTAAATGACAAAATTCTCTTTCTAGTCCTTTGCTTTGGGGGACAGAAAACCCCTCAATAGAGGCATGTAGGAAAGGGCTACTCAAATGGTAGAGAGTTAGCAATGGAAGAAACATGGAAGTATACTCCTTCTTCATAGAAATGGTCAATTCACTTTTCCTGTGGCCCTTTGGGGATCCCAGTAACTCACAGACGGTCATGGAAGATCATAGCAGTGACATTCATGTTAAATTCTAATTTCAGTGGATTCCATGATCTTCTTATTATGGCCTCATTTTTTCAGCTGATACAAAGCACCATCTTAGCATTTCCTCCCATCCTAAGTGATTCTTTCACATTTCTTTCTATAAATCCTATATAAAGAATTCAGTGTAACAACTGTACTGTCAAGTCAACTAGATGGCAGAGTGGATAGAGCATTTGCTGGAGCAAGGAAGATCTGAGTTCAAATCTACCCCCAGCCCTTATTAGCTATATGACCCTGGGCAAATCACTTAACTTCTGTTTGCCTCAACTGTAAAATGGGAACAATCCTGAATGGCTGTTTTGAAGATCAAATGAGATAGTATTAGTAAAATGTTTAGCAAAGTCCCTGACATAGTAGGTACTAATCCCTCCCTTTCCCTTTTCTTGCACCTCCCTACACTATCTATCTGTGTGTCATCCTCCATTCTTGCAACTTGACAGTCCCTTTTCCTTTTCTTGATATTCATTTGCTGAATATTATCTTTCATAAATCACTTCTTGTGCATGCCAAAGTTATTTTTTAAACCCTTACCTTCTGTCTTGGAGCCAATACTGTGTATTGGCTCCAAGGCAGAAGAGTGGTAAGGTCTAGGCATTGGGGGTTAAGTGACTTGCCCAGGGTCACACAGCTAGGAAGTATCTGAGTTCAGACTTGAACCTCCCATCTCTAGGCCTGCCTCTAAATCCACTGAGTCACCCAGCTGTCCTTCCAAAGTTATTATTGGAAGCATGACACAATTTGGAAAAAGCATGGTACAGTGCTGGATACAGAATCAAAAGATCTCAGTTCAAATCCAAATTATTTAAGTTATTAGTTGGGCAAGCTACCTTGAGTAAATCACTTAATCTCTCTGGGTCTCAGGTTCCTTCATCTATCTATAATAAAGGTAATTGTGGTTGTTCTTGCAAAGGATTGGTTGGCCAGCTAATATTTATCACCTTGCTCCATGCCCACTTTGTCCCCATAGATTAATCAGTCACACCATCTTATAACAATTAGCTTATTTTTTTTTAGAATAGGAACAACATAATGGCCCCTTAGGTTCAAGTGATCCCCTCCTCTGCTGCTTTATGGAGTTTATAGTAAACAAAAAGCTAAGAGTACAATCACAATAGCTCAGAGCCCCCAGATAGGAAAATCCCTAACATTTAGGCTCTAAAGCCAGAAAATGTAAGTTCAGAGATGTTTGACTCTCTGCCCTAATTTCAATTTCTATTCATCTCTAGCTAACTCTGACCTCTTTCTGGTTGAGGGAAAAAAATCAGGCTACCAGAAAAACCAGAATAAAGAAATAAAACTAGTATATTACAATATCTGTTAATGGACAGCCATCAGGAAAGTTGGGAGAAGAGCAGATCTTTTCATGGAACTTCTCTTAGTCTCTGAAGAGATGAGTACAACTAGTAGCTTTTGACACAGTCTTCTGCTCCAGTGTACCCATAAGTGTTGTTGGCCTTTCTCATTATCTTCTTTCACTGTCAAAACTCAGCTTTACTTTTCCTTTCTCTATTTGCCTATTGCCCTAGTGCTATAGATTATTTCCAGCTCAAGTCTGGAGATCTTCCTTCTTCCTCTCAATCTGCTTCTCACAGAATGAGTCTCTTTAAGAACTCCTGGGTGTGGCTCAATTCCAACTTCTGATTTAAAGACAGCAATAATTCTATTTTGCTCTAGTGACTAAATGGGAAATACTCTTCCTTTGGAGATGTAATTCCCAAGATTGCAATCAGTCCTCAAACCCCTATTGTATATAAAATCAATGAGTTGGACTAGATGACCTCTAAGGTGCAGACAGGTGAAGGCAGAAAGAAGGAAAGGGAACTATGAAGTGCTTCCTGAGAGTCAGTGTGGGAATCCAGAAGAAAGTAGATCTAGAGCCGTGATGGCGAACCTCTGGCATGTATGCCAAAGATGGTATGTAGAGACCTCTCTGTGGGCACATGCCATCCTCCAGAGTTAGTTACTAGAAAGGCAGAGGGACTCAGCAGAGCTGTTCCTTTCCCTCTCTCCACTGCACCTCCCCCATCTCTCTGCACAGCATCCTCTCCTCCTTTTATAGATCCCTATGAGTCAAACAGCTGATGATAGCAAAGCTTGGTAAGTCAATGAGCTAAAATTTAAACCCAGAGCTTCTGATATGAAATTTAACATCCCCCCCAAACCAGTGATGGGGAAACTTTTAGAACTTTTTAGAGATTGCATGCCATGCTCCACCACCCCACTGTGCCATGCCCCGTCCACCCAGACTGGGTGCCCCACCCCACTCCCCCCAGCCCTGGCATGCCACCTTGATCCTGACAGGGAAGAGAGAAAGGGGAGGGAGTAAGCACTTCAATTGGGCTACTGTGCAGAGGGGTGGGGAGGTGCAGTGGAGAGAGGGAAAGGAACAGCTCTGCTGAGTCCCTCTGCCTTTCTAGTAACTAACTCTGGAGGATGGCATGTGCCCTCAGAGAGGTCTCTACATACCATCTTTGGCATACATGCCAGAGGTTCGCTATCACGGCTCTAGATCTACTTTCTTCTGGATTCCCACACTGACTCTCAGGAAGCACTTCATAGTTCCCTTTCCTTCTTTCTGCCCTGTCACTCATTTGTACAAGTTTAGGAAAAGGTGAGGCTTATTTGGTCACTGGTCAGAGTTGCACAGTGTTCTCAGAAATGAAGTTTTATTTCCTTCCAGAACACACAAACTGATCTAACTGAGTACTGAGGAGAATACAGCAGAGTCCTTAGGAAACCTATTTAATGATGATTTGTAAATAAGCTTTCAATTGTTTCTTTATGAATGGTCCCTCCTATTCACTCTCTTAATTCAATTCCATTTGATTCAATTCAATACAGCAAACATTTTTATTAAGCCCAACTGTGAACACTGTGCATGTCCTACAGTTGTTATCATACCTCAGATTAGACAGAACTGTAAAAATGAGTGCACAAGAGAGGTGACAACAATGTTCTATGCCAGATCTGAGAGGAGAAAGCTTATTTATAGGAGTGGAAGGAAAATCAGGGAAGATTTCCTGGGAGTATTTGGGGATAGTATGAGATTTGGATTTTAAGGGAAGGGTAGGAATTCCACAGGAAGAGAAGAAGGCTAAATATATCTTTTGCAATTATCATCTCACTCTCCATTTGTTTACAAATGTAATGGAGAAAGTCCCCACTATTGCACATGCTCAGGAGCAAGCTGTATTGTATCCTTTGCATAGTGCCAATCCATGTATTTACAAAAAGATAAATGTCAGGCTAGCCCTTTCCATCTTCTTGTAATTACTGATTAGAAGTCTGAACAAAGATAGGTTGGCTGCCTCACTGATTAACTGGCTGAAGTAGAGACAACTAGGAAGGGGGAGTAGACACTTAAAGAAGTAAATGGATCTTCAGTGGGGCACGTAGTCTTCATTTTCTCTTTAAAAAAAAACCATATAAAAAGGAATAGGCTTAACTAGCAACAGGAAAGAGTCAAATTGAACCTTAATATAATTTAGAAATTGGACTTTTCTAATTTTAGAGAGCAAAACGCAGGAAAACATTTATTGAAGGTATACTATGGACAGTCTTATTCTAAATATTATTCTAAATATTCTTATTCTTATTCTAAATATTATGGGAGATGGGAAAGGAGGGTTTAAAGATGTCTAGATCACAGTTCCTACCCTTGGGGGCTTAAAACTTTGTTGGGGGACGAGACATACTTAATTTTTAAAACTGATGATTTTTGTTGGGGGAAGTGCAGATCACAGACCTTCCCTGCTTTAGTAGACTATTTCATGAGTTTCAATGGCAAAAAAAAAGTCAAATAAAATTTTTTTTAAAAAGGTATATATATAAGTCTTGCAACAAAATCCTCTATTCCAGTGCCGCTCCCAGTTTAGATAACCTGGTTCTTGGACAGCCATTTAGAGGGCCATATCTGAAGCCTTTTCAATGTTGTAGGACTTGTACCAAGCTTATGCTCTCCAGGCCTAGATTTCAGGAACCTAGTCACTTCCATACCAGGAAGAGACAAAAGAAAAAATTCATTGAGGAAATATCTTTTGTTATTTTTTTAAGTGAATTTTATGAATATCCTCTGTTTTTAGACCTACCTTTTTCCATTCCCCCCACCTTATAGCTGGTTTTTTGTAACAAAGAATTTTTCAATTAATTAACTTGTTAGTTTACACCTTCCCCCTTTCGCTCCCCCATTAGAGAAGGCATCATTTGACAAAATAGATATATGTTCTTATGAAACTATTTCTTATTGATAGTTATCAGTTCTTTCTCTGGACGTGGAGAGATGTCGTTCTTCAAAGATATTTCTGTTGCTGTATATAAAGTGCTCTTAGTTCTGCTTGTTTCCTTCTTCATCATTTCATGTAGGTCTTTTCATGTTTTTCCAAAATTAACCTGCTTATTATTTCTTAGGGCACAGTAGTATTCTGTTCCAATCATATGCCACAATGTTTAGCCATTTCCCAATTTATGGGCATCCTTTCAGTTTCTAGTTCTTTGTCACCATCTAAAAGAGGAAGAAGAAAAAAAAACAAATCAACACAAAATTATAGAAGTCTGGCATTATATATAATGATCCATATTCATAGTCTCATCTCTGCAAAGAAGCAAGGGAATTGTCTTCTTACATTTTTCATTTGGGGCCAAATTTGGTCATTATAATTTTACAACATTCAATTTTTATCATTTTATGATTGTGATTTTTTTAGTTTACATCATTATCATCATTATGTTTATTATTTTATTGCCTCTATTTACTTTAATCTTTAAAAATATTTTAAACCATTGAAGAGTGGTAAGAGCTAGGCATCAGGGGTTAAATTATTTGTGTAGGGTCACAAAGTCAGGAAGTGTATCTGAGGTCAAATTTGAACCCAGGACCTCCCATCTCTAAGCCTGGCTCTCTATCCATTGAGCCACCTACCTGCCCCTCCTTCAATCTTTCCATGCCTCTCTATATACCTCAGGTTTGTAATTTCTTGCAGCATGTTAATATTCTCTTTCACATACCACAATTTGCTTAAAAATGGCATATTAAATCATAATACAAAACAAAAACCAGAGAGATATAAAGGATAATGCATGATCAGTACTATTTAAGTGGAAGATGCTGTAGTGCAATAGGATTTAAGAGGAAAGAGCTCACTGTAGGTCCCAGAGGGTTAGAAAAAACTCCATGGAGGAAATAGAGTTTGTATAGTGTCTTAAAGTTAAACAAAATTCATTTAGGATAACTGGTGTATGTAAAGAAAGTTAAAGCATGTGGGAAGGGCAATGAAGAGAGCCATGTTCTTATCTGTGAAATGAGCTTGGACAGAGACCACAGATTTAGAGCTGGAATGGTCTTTAGAAGTTATGGTCCAATCCCTTTATTTTACAGATAAGGAAACTGAGGTCCAGAGAAAGCAGCTGACTAGCCCAAAATCTGTATGCACAGTAAGTGGCAGAGTTTAGATTTGAATCCAGATCCTTTGGCTCCAAATCTAGCATTTTTCCCTTTGTATCATTTTTTTCCAGGTTTGATATATGATCCAAATGGGAAATGGCCAAAAATATTCATTTTTCTCTATTCTTATTTTAGTTTTAAAGAATGTGCCTAACAGTGAAGCAAGGTCTACAGAAATTACCTTTACAGTCACTTTGCAGCTAAATTTAAAGTCTTCCTAATGAATCAGCTATTCATGGCCAGGAAACTGTCAAGCAATAGGACCTTAATATAGCGGCCACAGGGTACCAAACTTCCTGTAATGCCTCTTCCGCCTGTCAGAGTGAATGCTCTGCCCAGTTTTTATTATAAACAACATGATAAATACAATGACTGTTGAGGCCTGGCAGGAATGAAAAGGGCTCTTATCAGAAGAGGGAAAAGAAGAGGCTTAATCTGAGAGGCATAAACTAGTTTCATCTCATTTTCATATCATTCTGTTTGGAGATTTAACAGCTACCCCTAGCAAAAGTGCCATTACAAAGAAATTGCCATTCTGTAATGGAAAGAATCCTGTATTTGGAATGGAAGGACCTGGATTCTGTTTCTGGCTTTGACACATATTGTGATTGTGACCTTGGACAAATTACTTAACCTTTCTATGTCTCCACTTCCCCATATATAAAATGGGCTATTAAATTTAGAATTGGAAGAGACATCAGAGGTCATATAATCTAACCCCTGCATTTTACAGATGAAGAAACTGAGACCCATAGGGACTAAGTGATTTGCTCAAGGTCACACAACTAGTAAATAACAGAGCCAGGATTTAAACACTTATTTTCTAACTTGAAATTCAGCCTTCTTTTCACTGTTAATAATATCTACATTAACCACCTCATATACTTATTGAGAGGTTCAAATAAGCAAGTTATGGGAAAATGCTTTGTAAACTTTCCATTCAATTCAAATCCATAAACATGTGTGATGCTCCTACCTTGGGGTGGTAGGCATTGATGTTGTAGATACACAGGCAAAAAATAAGAGTCCCTAGTATCAAAGAGTTTATATTTACCTCATCTCCACCTCCTCTCCCATCTCCAAGATTCCTCTTCCACCTCCCAACTTCATGACCTCCAAAGCAAATAGTTCTTCTGGGACTTGGTCCAAGAAAGGTGATAGTGGGAGTGCTAATGAGGCATGGAAATTGTAGCAGTCAAAGAACCACAGGCTAAAATGGGACTTGGAGGCCACACCAAAGATTCACTCTGACCTGAAAATGTGATATCAACATTCAATGACCCTATAAGCTTTAGATTTGTTTAGGAGCATTCCACTTAGGATAATATGATTGGGATCTGGGAGAGATCTTAGACCAGAGATTCTTAACCTTTTTTCCATCATAGACATTTGCTCTGGCCATTTGCTAGTACCTTTGAACCTCTTTTCAGAATGATGTTTGTTGCCTTAATTAATAATTATAGAAAGTTCTAAAGTTTAGTTAGATGTTAATGATGATAAAGTTACAGTTTTTTCCCCTTCTATTTAGTAGACCCCTGCTAGTGGTTTATGGACCTTAGGGTAAAACCCTTGCTTTAGATAATATAAATTGGACTTAATGGCTTTGGCTAAAGTTGCTTCTAGCACTAAATCTGATCTAGTACAAAAGTGCCAAACATGGATTGCATGTGGACCACCACATTCCTGAGTGTACTCCAAACCAGATTAAAATATGGATTTTATATGGGATTAAATCACTTGCCCAGGACCACATAGTTAGGAAGAATCTAAGATCATATTTGAACCCAGGACCTCCTAACTCTAACCATTATACAACCTAGCTGCCCCAATCTTTATGTGCTGTTTAGTGACCCCCATTTTAATTTGGGCTTGACACTATTGATTGAGTACAACCCTCTCATTTTGTAAGTGGGAAAATTGAGGCCCAGAGAGAGAACCTCACTTGTCCAAAGTTACACTGCAAGACTAGATGAACCTAGATCTGCATGGCCCCAGAGAGCAGAACCAGGAGCAAAAGAAGGATTCCTGTAAAGGCAGAGAACAGTAGAGAGTAGTAATAACAATTATTATTTTTATTATAAATAACTGCCACTTATATAATGCTTTGAGGTTTGCAAACCAATTAAGCCTCACAACAACCCTTCTGAGTAAGTACTATGGTTATCATCAACTTCATTTTACAGATGACAAAACTAAGGCTAAGTGAGGTTAGATTTACCAAGGTCACACAGTATCAGAGGCAAAATTCAAACCCAGATCTTGTCTTATTCTGAGTTCTTCCCTTTTCCTGATGTACAGTGCAGAACTAGCAACATCACTGGGAACTGGGGGAACAGGCAAGTAATAATAATGGGATAATTTCAGAAGAAATCTTGGGCTTTTGCTAATCACATACAAAAATCAGGGCCAGCCCCAGTTCCTGTATGGGGCTGTGTCTTCAGGATACCCCAGTGGGGACTTTGGGTTCTAAGGAGACTTTCTCTAGATATTCTGTGGAATAAATTTCCTTAACCCCATGGTATAGTAAAAAGATCAAATAATCATGAAATCAGAGCTGGAAAGGGATTGGAAACCATCTAATTGAACTCTCTTCATTTTGCAGAGAAAGAAATTAAAGCTCAAAAACATTAAGTGATTTGTTGAAGCTCATCCAACTAATGAATGGCAGAATCAGATTCTGAACCCAGGTCTCTATAACCAAAATCAAGGGCTAGTCACTATGATTAATTATGCCCCAGTTTATCTCTGTTGCTATCTCTGTCTCTTTCTCTCCTCTCCCTCCTTCTCTCTTCTTTCTGCTCTCTACTCTTTGTGTCTGTCTCCGTCTTGCTCTCTTTCTATCTCTCTCCTTTAACTTTTGTCACTTTGGTAAGTTCTTTCTCATCTCTTATTTTTCTCTATTTGCCTTCCCAAGTTTTTCCTTCCTCTAACCAGGGAAATGAAAATAGAAAGCTATATGTTATATGCTCAGGCTTCCCAGACCAACATTTCTAGATCATAGCCTTATAAATTAGAATTATAAAAGATATGAAAGATCATCAAATTAAACAACTTCAGTATCTAGAAAAGAGGCAGCTAGGTAGTGCAGTGGATAGAATGCTGGGCCTGGAGTCAGGAAGGCTCAAATCCTCCCTTAGACGCTTACTAGCTATGTAACTTGGTAAATCACTTAATCCTTTTTGCCTCAGTTTCTTTATCTATGAAATGAGCTAGAGAAAGGACAAACCACTCTAATATCTTCACCAAGAAAATCCCAAATTGGGATCTCAAAGGGTCAGATACAACTGAAATGACTCAACAACAACAAACAAACCCAAAGAAGTTACTTGCTCAAGGTTAGGTCACCTAATACATGTGTATATACATATATATAAATTTACATACATATGTACATAACAGATGTATTGATTTTTTTATTTTATTGATACATTTTTGTTTACAACATGGCTTTCCCCTAATATTCTATGTAGTAATGTTCCCTATTATTCTCTTCTTTCACCACTGAATCCTTCTTTGTACCAAAGGAAAACAGTAAATGCACACAATAGTCTGGCATCCTATATTTGTAGGCCCTTACCAAAAGGAAGCAAATGTATTTCTTTGCTGTTCTACAAGATCCAGATTAGTCATTGGGATTCACCTGAGTTGGGCTTTCTTTTCATGTTGTTTCATTACAACAAAAAAAAAACTGTTATTCTATGTTTTGATCAGTTTATATAAGTTTTCCAGGTTTTCTCTAAATTTCCTATTTTTTAAGGTGTAATCGTATTCCTCTGCATTCACATACAAACATTTGTTTAGCCATCTCACAGGTAATGTTTTTAGTTTTTTGTTACCACAAAAAGTGCTCCTGTAAATATTTTGGTGCTCTTTACATGGAACATTTCTTTCTGTCTTTGATCACCTTAGAATAGAAATATAGTAGTGGGATTGTTAGACCAAAAGGTATGAACTATTATGATTTTTTTCTCATATGATCCCATGTTGTTATCTATAACAAGTAGACATATTCAAAGCTCCACCAACAATGAACCTATATTCCAATAGTCCCCCCAACAATGAATGTCCCCATCTTTGCCAATATGAGGAATACGAGATGAAATTTCAGTTGTTTTAATTTATATTCCCCTTATTTTTAATGATTAAGAATGGTCTTTCATATTGTGGATGATTTTTAATTTCTTTTGAAAACTATTTTTAAAATTTCTTTTGTCAGTATATTCCAAGCCCCAAAATGTTCCATGGTCAAATTAATCTGGAAAATACTAGATTCAAAGATCCCTATGATCTTTTTCAATGTGAATATTCTATGAGTCTAAGAAGAGACAGGTCAGCCATGGGCAGCTAAGATATAGAAAACTAATCATCTAAATGGAATCCTCTTTGGACCTACTGTTGCTGCTACCCCCCTGAGCTTTCCACCTTCCCCATCCCACAGACCACACAGTTAGGTCCCTCACCTTTGCCAGAAGCTGAGTCAGCATCCCTATATTGCAACTGCAGCTCAGGCCAGCTCAGAAAAAGGACGTGCATCACTTATGCTCTAGGCAAAAGGCCAGGCTGACTCCCAGATGGGCCAAGTGTTCCTGGGTGATGCTGATATAACAATCATAACAATAGTCCTTCCTGTTGGGAGGGAAGGGCACATCATCTCTCTCAAAGCACTGACACAGGCATTCCCCGCTATGTATGCGCACAACTTACCTGAGAAGGAGGCAAGACCAGGACTCATCCTATTTAATAAAAGGGCGCAATTGAGGCCCAGAGGGAGCAAGCCCAGGTAGACATCTGGTCATAGAGGTCCTAAAGCTCAAGAATCTTTCTGATTTGACTAAAAAAGTGGCAAGCCCCCTGATTCCCTCGAGGTCTGGAAAGGGAGCAGTTCTTAAAGAGGAGAGGGGTGATGGTGGTGGCAGCAGGGACAGGGAAATGCTGGGAAATGGTCAAGTCAGGCCATTCAAGGCAAACACTGCCAAGATGTTGACACTGATGGCTCCAGCTGCCTTATTTATTATCTGATAAAGTGCCTTCAGCTAGGCTCCCTTGGACAGCCAGTCTGGCCTTGCTGGGGCCTAGGCTGAAAGACAGAGGGAATGAAGGAACCTCCTCCCACCAACTTACTAAATGTCCCCTCCCACCTCTTCCCCCAACACCCCTAGCTATGGGGGTGCCTCATTCACTTAGCAGGGCTAGCCTTGGAGCTGCAAGACTTTCCTCTGGAAAAGGGACAGACACTCTCAACTTTTTGGCACCCCCCCCCCAATTTCCTCAAATCTCCCTCTCTTTCGAACTTGGACCCCCAACTCCAGCCAAGCACCTCTCTTTCTTCTCCTCTGAACATACTGCAATCTTTCTGAACACCACATTGTTCGTTACCCAGACATACATACCTCCTCCACCTCCCCTCACCCTACTCAGCCTCTCCATCTCTTTAAACCTTACCCACGTTACCACCTTCTTCAGGAAACTTATGTGGAGAATAGAACTCCAGCCCAGGAAATGTTCTCTAAATCCTATAACATTGTCAAGCAAAACAAATTTATTCATTGTCTACTCAAAAAAAAAATGATGCCCCATTCTGTACCCTGAAACCACCACTTCTCTGTCACCAGGTAAATAGCATGTTTTCTTTCTTTATTTATTTTTAAGTATTTTTCCAAGGTTAAATGATTCATGTTCTCTCCCTCCCCTTTTCTATCCCCTCTAATAACATATTTTCTTAAAGTATTTAAAGATGATTCAGTGGATAAAGCATGGGACCTAGAATCAAAAAGACCTGATTTCAAATCCATGATAGCTGTGGGGCCTTGAGCAAGTCACTTAACCTCTGTTTATCTCAGTTTCCTCATGTATCTCCATGGGGATATCTCAGTATCCCCATTCTCATAATGGGGATAGCAATAGCACTTATCTCCCAGGTATGTTGTGAGGATTGAATGAGATACTAATTGTAAAGTGCTTCACAGAGTTTCTGGCATGTAGTGCTATATAAATACTAGCTATTGTTGTTATTATTCTTTACAATATTATTGTTAATATTTAAGTTGCTCTTCTGGCTCTGCTTACTTCACTTTTCATTTGTAGGCACAAGTCTTTTCATGTCTCTTTGAAATTACTTATTTTTCTCATTTCTTAGAAGCATGAAAATGTTCCTTTTCATTCGTATTCCACAATCTGTTCAGGCATTCCCCAATTGATGAGCATCCCCTTAGTTTCCAGGGGTTTTTGCCACCTCAAAAAGAGATGCTATAAATATTTTTGGACATATGAGACCTTTTTCCTTTTTCTTTGCTCTCTTGTTGATTTAGCAGTGGGAAAGCTAGTTCAAATGGCATTCATTGTTTAATAGATTTTTATATATTACTTCAAACTACTTTCCAGAGAAGCATGGTTGTGCCCATTCACAGGTCCAACCATGAATTTTCCTTTTTTTTTTTTCAATTTGGGTGGGAAGTGGAAGGAAGAAGAGATTTGTTAATTTAAAAATGTTTTTAATTCCTATAATATTTAAGGTCTGTACCATTCATGTTAAGTTGCAAAGAAGGCATCACTAAGTAGTTTCCTCACTGGAGTCCCATTATATCATTAAAATCATAGGTCCAATCCCTTTCTATCCTATTCACATTGTGATGCTGAATCACCTGCTCCTTAGACTCAAAAGAAGGACCCTTAAGGATCATCTAGTTACCATGCCCTCTCTCATTTGCAAAAGAGAAAGTGAAAGTCCAAAAAAGGGAAAAGATTTGTCCAAGGTCACCTAAGGGGAGTGGCCTTGTGTTGTTCTTACCATCCCAGTTAGATTATGAGATCCTCCCATCTTTTCTTCCTCTTATGGCTCCCACATAGCAAAAACTCCCCCTTCTGCCTCTCCACAACTAGCTGCAAACAAGGGACTAGATTAAATTTCAGTAAAATTGTATCCGTTTTAAGGTCCACTAAGAACAATCCAGGGTACTACCATGGGAGCTTGGGAGTAAGGCCATTTCTCTTTCTCAAATCTAACAGTTTTCACAGACACATGACTACAAGGGACCTTAGAGATCACCAAGTCTAACAACTTCATTTTACAAATGAAGAAACTGAGTTATTAACAAGGGAGGTTAGAGAAGTAATGTCAAGTTTAGGGAATAGTTAGTACTCCAGTTTGGCTGAAATATAAAGTATATAATGAGGAATAATATGTAAGAACTCTGGAAAGGTAAGTTGAAGCCAGCTTGTGAAGGCTTTTAAAGGCCAGATTAAAGAGTTTTCATTTTACTTTAAGGGCAGCAGGGAGCCAATGAAGGTTTGGGGACAAAGGAGTGGTATGCTTAGATCTTTGCCCTGGAAATACTATTTTAGCAGTTTTATGGAAGACAAATGAAAGAAAGGAGGCATTACAAGAAAGGAAGTAAATTAAGCGTCTGCTAAAATGATCCAGGAAAAAAGTGATGAGGTAAGAAGGATAATGTGAAGAGAGAGAAGGGAACACGGTATGAAAGATTCATCAATATAGAATTAACAAGGCTTAGCAACCATTTAGTTGTGGAGGATGAGAGAAAGAGGAGTCTAATCTAACTCCAAGCCCAGATCACCATAAGGCTAATGGTATCCTCCATTGAAACAGGTAAGTTTGGCAGAAGGCTGGTTTTAGGAAAAAAGAGAACCAGTTTTATGCGAGTCTGAGATGTCACAGGTGAGAGACCTAATAAAGTTTGCAATTCCCCACACACTCCATTACAGGACATTCTGTCTCCTCTCTTCATGTTGTAAGATAGGAGGAGAGACAGTCCACTTTGAGCAGAGAACAGTCTCTGACAGAGACTAGCTGCAGAGAGAGTGGGGGAAGAGCAAGAAGAAAAATCTGAAAATTTCAGGAGAGAATCAGAAGCTGAGAAGTCCAACTGGCCAGGCACTTCCAGCTGGGAGCCTGAGGGAAGAGGTAGATCTCCTAGGCTGGGAAGAAGTCAGTCTCTCTGGGGATCAATTGTCTCTTTCTGAACCCCTGGATACCTCTCACTCAACTCTCAATAACAGCAATCAAAAACCATCAGTGGATTTTGTGGACTGGGACCTTGAAGAGAGCCGTCCACGGGACCCTTTTCAAGGATCTCCCTCTCTGTTTCTCTCTCCCTTACCTATCCCTGGACTCCTGTATTCAAGTTAGTTAGCTTAGGAGTAGGGACAAACAGGCAGCTGACAAGAAGGATAAGGGCTGAGAAGCTTTGAACCCCAGACTTTGGAGGACTAATTTGCCAAAGGGGACAAGTTGTAGGGCTTCCTGTTCACTCACTTCCCTGCTTGATACCTTCTGTTACTGTAGATTTAGGTCTGGGCCAGTCACTAGTCAGCATTGTTGAGGGGACTGAAGATTTGGGGAGGATCACACCTCTCCCCAAAAGGGAGGTTGACGTCTAGATCTTAGGGATTCAAGATTACCTGACCTAAAGGAATTGATATCCTTCCTTGACAGTTGGGTAGCCCTAAGATCCTGAAAGGGACATACAGTTGATGTCCCTGAGGAAAATAGAGGCATAAGAGTTCATCTTGCCTCTCAAGAATAGATTGGACCAGGGTCAGCTGGGTAGCTCAGTGGATTGAGAGCCAGGTCTAGAGACAGGAGGTCTTATGTTCAAATCAGGCCTCAGACACTTCCCAGCTGTGTGACCCTGGGCAAGTCACTTGGCCCCCATTACCTAGCCCTTCCCATTCTTCTGCCTTGGAGCCAATACACAATATTAAAGGTAAGGATTAAAAAAAAAAAGAATAGATTGTGTCAACTTACTTACTTACTAAGACTTACTCTAGTCTCTTGTCCTCCATATCCCAGAAACATTCTCTGAGGAGACATACTTCCCTTTCAAGGAGACAGGATTTGGTTATCTTCCCCAAAAAGGAAGAGAGAGGAAGAACAACCTCTTCACCCTCTCAATCCCATTCCCTTTCTCTCTCCATCATCCTTATTCCTCCCTTTAATCCCTATATTACAATGTCTACATACAGACCATCCTCCATGCCTAAAAGTGCATTCATCTTTGCCTTATAGAATTTCTACTTTCATTCAAGATTCAGTTCAAGAGCTACTTCCTCATGTGGGTTAGTCTGATCTTTTCCCCACCTCACCTCATTCCTAGATGCTAGGTCCAGAAATTACTTTCATTTACTTATCTTTATAATATTTGGGGTTGGAGAGGTTCCCCTAATTTTGTTTTTGTCATTGTATATCTAGCACTCATTAAAATGCCCCGCACATAGTTAAGTGATTTTTGAATGTTGATTGAATCAATGAAACTTTCAGGGAATGAGGTGGTAGGCAGGGAGTCCCCAAGAGCAAAACAGAAACCAGAGGATTTGGGGAAGGAAAATACACTATTGGTGGAACTATGAGGCTGCTCAGCTACTTTAAGAAAGTAATTCATAGAGGGCAGCCAAGGGGCTCAGTGGATTGACAACCAGGTCTAGAGACAGGAGGTCCTCAGTTAAAATTTGGTCTCAGACACTTCCTAGCTGTGTGACTTTGGGCAAATCATTCAGCCTTACATTGCCTAGTCCTTGCCAGACTATTCTGCCTTGGAACTAATCACAGTATTGATTCTAAGAATAAGGGTTCAAAAAAAGTAATTTGTAACTACACACCAAAAACACTAAACTGTGAATTTCCTTGGGTCAAGGCATATAACCTAAAGAGATGAATGAAAGATGAAAAAGACTTATACATACACAAATATTCCTAGTAGTTCATTTTGTGTAGTGAAGAACTTAAAAAAAGAAACAAGGAGGGAAGTAAATTAGGGAATAGATAAACAAATTATAGTGTATGAATGTCATGGACTATTATTTCCCCTCAAGAAATGTTTATAGGATGGATTTAGAGAAATCTGAAAAGATTTGAGTGAAGTGATGCAGAGCAAAGTGGACAGAATCAAGACATTTGTACAATGACTACAATATTGTAAAGACAGCAATGTTGAATACTCAAGAACTCTGATCAATGCAGTGACCATCTACAACTCCAAAAGACCAATAATAATGGCTAACATATTATGCCTATTATGTGCCAAGTACCACACTAAGCACTTTTTTTTTTACCATTATCTCATTTAATTTTCACAACAACCCTGTGTGATAGATACTATTATTATCTCCAACTAAAGCAAGCAGATGTTAAGTGGTTTGCCATGGTCACATAGCTAGGAAGTTTCTGAAGCCAAATATGAACTCAGATCTTCCTGACTCGAGGTACTTTTTCCATTGTACCACCCAGTTGAGAACCTGAGTTTCAATCTTTCCTCAGATTCTTACTAGCTGTGTGACACTGGGCAAATAATTTAACTATTATGAAGGTAAAATTAGATATTTGTGAAGTGCTTAGCACAATAACTGGCACACAGTAGGTGCTTAGTAAATGTTTTGTTTCTTTCTTTCCTTCTCTGGGGACTTTGAATCAACAGGCTCTGGGGATGTTTTGACTGAAAAAGCCTGGTGCACGTTGGGGTAGAGATGGATGGAGAACATAACTTTTTAAGTATTTGAAAATCTCTCCTATAGATAAAAGATTTAACTTGTTTTGTTCAGTCTGTGGGAGCAGAACAAAGTTTTTTGAAGGCAAATTTAAGCTTGATGTCAGGAAAAAACTTCCTAACGATTATAGCTATCCAAAAATTTAATGAATTTCCTTGGGAAGTAGCAGGTTCTCTCTCCCTAGAGATCTTCCAGGAAAGGCTAGATGACTATTTGTTTAGGATATCATAGTAAAGACTCTTTGGGAGATATATATTAGACTTAATGGCCAAAGAGAAAATAAACATTTATTTAGCACCTAATATATGCAAGGCATAGTACTAAGAGCTTTACAAATATTACCTCAGAACAAAATAAGTTTAATCTCAGGCTCACACAGCTATTAAATATTTGAGACTAGATTTGAACTCAGATCTTCCTGATTCTAGACCCACTGCTCTATTCACTTGAAAATTCTGGTATTCTGATGGATCTGGCATCTACTAAGTTATTTCTGCCTTTTACTGACAAGTGAGACAAATCTAATCCATCTCCCATATGACAACACTGAACATTGTCTCCTGAACCCTTCTCCCTGCTAAACCTCTTCTTCCAGCTAAATATCCCTAATTTCTGCAACCAACCATTATCTAACTTGGTTTCAAGTTTTCTCACTGTCCTGTTCTCCCTCCTTTGTGTTCACTTCAGCATGTCAATGTCTCCCATAAAATGTGGGCTATATTCCAATTGCTGTCACCCTTACTGTTGTCCAGCTGTTACAGAAGATACAGGCTCAAAGGTCACTGGGCCAGGTGATTTTACAGCCCGGCCTCTGCGACAATTCCTCCTGACCTTACCTTCCCCCTTGCCCTTTACACCAGAGGTTCAGTCTGGTCCCCCACCCTCCCAAATACCCCCAATCCTGCTTTATGACTCCATTAATAGCAGACTCCAAGCCTGAAGGCCTCCCCAGAGGGTTCACAGAGGACAGAAGAGGCAGCAGCTGCCCCAGGACCTTTACTCCCCAAGGCAGCTAATAGGCTGTCATTTTTATGAAGGAATGGGAGCAGACAGGTTGTTGTTCTAGGAAATTATTTGCAGAGGTATAAATGCAAACAAAATAAGAGATCCTGTCAGGAAGAAGGATCTGGAAGCATCAGTCCAGCTTCCAGCATCCCGCGGGACGCCTTTTTCAGTTCCACCTGTCAAAGGGGACACCATAAATTACAGGAATGAGGAGAGCATTTGCCCAACCTAAATCACACCATGTATAGATGTTGCTCTTGGAAAACATGATCCAAATTTTCCCTACTGACTATTCAATTACTGTTCATCCTTCAAAGCCCAGCTTAGTTCAGCTGTCAGTTGATTTCCATCCTACTCTCCAATCCATCTTCTACACAACTGCTTTCTAAAACACAGGGCTGACTGGACCACAAAAATCCTCAGTTGCTCTAGATCACTTCTGGGAGAAAAAACAAACCCCTTAGCCTGACATTTAAGGTTTGCCATAGTCTGTTTGAAGGGTGGGTCAAGTTCAAAGTCCTCTCTGTTTGCTCTTGGAAAGACTTGACTAGTCACGAGTATCCCACGTGCTGGTATTTTTCATAAGCCAACTGGCACCTCCATGCTGTGTCTATGTGACAAGGAGATCATAGCTCAAAAGGCACCCTTGGAGTCTAACAGAATCCTTCTTGGTCTTTGCCTCTTTGTTTATCTTTCTCTCCTCTCTCTGTCTCTGTCTCTCTGCATCTTTCCATCTTTGTCTCTGTGTATGAGTTCCTCCTCCTTGATTAATAGCTAGTTACCAATTCACAGCAGAAAGCATGAGGAGGGGTGGCTATTCTTAACATTGGGGTTATTTAAAAACAAACACTGTTTTAGGACCTGATTCAGCCTCCCAGCATGCTTGGAAATTAGCCCACGGGAGTAGGAACATGTTCTCCTGTTGGTTTGAGTTTGGCAGCCCATAACCTCCTAGTGGGTCCTAGATCCAGCATCTGTCCATGGTTAGTCCTTCTGGGTCCACAATCTCCCTGTGAACTACGAGAGGATATTTCTTAAGCAAATGACCACAGAATCAAGGAATGGGTCAGACAGGCTGGTGTATAAGGAAATTATTTGTAAGTCAATAAATGCAAATAAAATAAGAGAGCCTGTGGGGAAGAGGGATTTGAGAGCCCTCTTCATGGTTCCCTGTAAAAGGACAGAAAGAGCTACCTGGAAAAAACTTATTCTATGTAAAGGTCAGAGTAAAGATCAATGGGTAGAACTTGTGGGATGTCAGATTTCATACTGATTGTTAGGAAGAAATCTTTAACAATTAGAATTGTCAAGAATAGAATGAATATGTTCTTTGTTTGCATCACAGAATGAGAAAGAACCCAAGAAGTTCATCAAGTTTCTACCTGTTTTCTCTTGCCCCCAGAAATATTCAAGCAGAGGTTAGGATGGCAATGATTTGGGCTGCCATAGAAAGAATTCCTTTGGTAATGCCTCTGAGATCCTGTGTCTATGACTCTCACAGGTCAACTCAATTCAAAGCAGTTCACCAAGTATGCACTGAACAACTTTACTTCTGGGCTTGGTTAAGTGGACATCATAAGAAAAGTATAAAATATGATCTCCGACTTCCAAGAGCTTACAGTCTTCTGAGGGGCATCACTTTCATTGTGCCTGTAGGGAAAATAGTGAGATAAGATGGTGATTTGTTAGAAATTGAATGCAATTAATGCCTCACTGGCAAAGCATCATAGTGATCTGACTAACCAGAAGTCTCTAGAGGACATTTATTCAGACTCTATTTCTTTGCAAACTTCATGAGGCCCTTCTGTTTGGGTATCCTTTTGACTATACTGGCAGACAAGTAGTACTGCAGTGGACTCCAGTCCCTAGCCTAGAGTCAAGACCTGAGTTCAAAACCAATTTCAGACACTTTTCTCTGTCTGCCTCCGTTTTCTCAACTGACAAAAAGGGATAATAACAGCACTTACCTTCCATATTGCTGTAAGGATCAAATAAGCTAATATCTCTGTAAAGTATTTAATATAGTACCTGGCATATGAAGAAATCAAAACTATCAATAATCACATGAAAAAAAAATGTTCTAAATCACTCTTGATGAGAGAAATGCAAATTAAAACAACTCTGAGGTCCCACTTCACACTTATCAGATTGGTCAATAGGACAGCAAAGTGATCAGTGTTGAAGGGGTTGTAGCAAAATTGGGACACTAATGCATTGTTGGTGGAGTTGTGAACTGATCCAACCATTCTGGAGGGTAATTTGGAACTATGTCAAATGGGCTACAAAACAGTGCACTCTCTTTGAACCAGTGATATGACTAGTTCTGTATCCTAAAGAGATTTTGAAAAAAAGGAAAGGACCAACTTGTACAAAAATACTTATAGCAGCTTTTTTTGGTGACAAAGAATTGGAAATTGAGGGGATACCCATTAATTGGAGAATAGCTGAAGAAATTGTGGTATATGTTGTTGAAAAATACTACTGTGCTATAAAAATGATGAACAGGATGATTTTAGGAGAAATATAGAAAGACCTACATGAACTGATTCAGAATGAAATATGTAGAACCAGGAAAACTTGTACACAATAACAGCAATATTGTGGAATGATCAATTGTGATAGACTTAACTACTCTCAGCAATACAATGATCCAGGACAATTCTGAAAGCCTCATGTCAAAGAATGCTATCCACCTCCAGGGAAAGAAGTATTAGAGTTGGAATACAGATCAAAGCATACTATTTTCTCACTTTAGTTTAGTTGTGTTTTTATTTGTGATTTTGGTTTTCTATGAATATTCCCTCTCAATAATGTACAATATAGAAATATGTTTTGCATGCTTATACATGTATAATCCAGATTAAATTGCTTACCATTTCCAGGAGGAGGGAGGAAAGAGAGGGAAGGAAACAATTTGGATCTCATAACTTTAGAAAACATATGTGGGAATTTGCTATTACATATAATTGGAAAAATAAAGTATCTTTTAGAAATAAATACAAAATATTATAGTACCTGGCAGAAAGTATGAACTTAATAAATCCTTTGGTTCTCATGAGTAAGATCAGTCTTGGAGAGTGGTATATAATTGTTAGAGTTTGTAACTGTGTCCTGAAATCATGAGATAAGTTATAGTCTTATGCTCCAAATGCAGGGCTCATGTTGACCATCATCCAGCTCTCATCCAGCTCTTTTCCTTCTCTGATGAATGACATGAAAAGGTTGGCCCAAGCCTTCCCTGGGAATCTTTGCTTTCATATATATTGATACATTCAATTTACCAAAGATCAGATCATTAATATCATAGAATCTCCATATCAGCAAGAACTTATTAAGCATCAGGTGTTATTCTAAACACTAGACAGAGAAAGACATGAAACCTTCAAGCTTTTCGTTCTACCTTCAAGGATCTTTCATTCTAATTGGGGAGAAAGAATATATATGTGTATATGTGTATGCATATGTATGTAGAGAAATATGTGTATATGTATAGATACACAAATACACGAGCATATATTCTGTATGTATATGGCAGAATTAGGAATAACCCCATTCTCTATTTATCTGTAATCTTTTCAGATCTTCTGGCCCCTTTCTTGCTGTCTACAAGCAAGTGCATAGCTCTCTAATACATACATACATACATACATATGTTAATGTATATATGGACAGATACCTATGTATACATATTTATATATATATTATGGATATATGGATGGGAGAGATACATAACACAACTATATGTAGATATATGTATAAATGTATATCTGCATTTATATGCACATATTATATATGTATATATGTAATATATACAACATTAATATAGCCAGGGGTTATTGAGGAGTGAAGCATTATTCTGGGAATGGATGTCCTTAAGAAAGTAGTTACCAGCATTTATTCTATACCCAATTCTGGCTCTCAATACTGTGGCGAAAATAGGAGGCATAGACCATCTAATTAGAGAGACAAGAAATTCCTGAAACAATCACAGAAAGAAAATCAAGCAGGCTTGGGAAGCAGTTCTTTCTATAAAGCTTTTTGTGGTTCTTCCTCACCACAGCTGCTGGTCCCTTCCCTTCCATAAGCATCCTATATCTATTTGGTGTATGGTTCCCTCCCCCCTAGAATGTTCTATGGACAGCAATTCTTTCACTTTAGTCTTTATATCCCTGGAATATATAGCATGGTGCCTAGTATATGATAAATGTTTAATTAGTGCTTGTTTGCTAATGAAGCTTAAATTATTATTTTAAGAACTTATTAAGCATTAAGAACTAAGAGTGGTATAACACTTTAGAGTTTGCAGAATGCTTTACATGTATTATCTCATTTAGGTTTCAAAACAGTCCTTTAAGATGGTGCTAATCCCCATTTTAGAGATGAGGAAACTAAGACCAAGATATTAAGTGAGTTGTCCAAAATTACATAGTAGCTACATTCTAGAATACTGTCAGAGACAGCATTAAAGCCCAAAGTCTTCCTATTCCAAGTCCAGAAAGTCTATCTACTACTGGACTCGACTTTTTTATATTCCTTCATATTATGCTCATCATCTTCTTACAATAATTCTTTGATGAGAATGAATCAGGACGATTAGCTCTGTTTTACAGATGTCTTCCCAAAGGAAACGGAGGTTCAGAGAACTGATTTAACTTACCCAGAGTTATATGCCTAATACATGGTGGAGAAGGAGCTAGAATTCAGGCTTCCTAGTTTCCAAACAAGAACTCATTTCCCTATAAACTCAATCTTCTTTCATCCAAAGAACATTTTTAACATTTAATTTAATATATTTTTCTCAATTATATGTAAACCAAAATTAACATTCATTTTTTAAAATTTTGAATTCCAGAATTTCTCCCTCCTCCCCTTCTTGAGAAGGCAAGCAATTTGATATAAATTATACGTGTAGAATCATGCAAAACATTTCCATATTAACTAGGTTGCAAAAGAAAATACAGACCAAACAAACAAGAATAATAAGAAAGTCTTTTAAAATATGTTTCAATATGTTCAAATGCCACAAGTTCTTTCTCTAGAAAAATGTAGCATTTTTCATTTTAAGTCTTTCAGAATTGTTTTGGGTCATTATATTGCTAAAAATAGCTAAGTCATTTACAGTTGATTATGGTACAATGTTACTTTTGCCAGGTACAATGTTCTTCTGGTTCTGCTCATTTCACTTTGCATCAATTCATGTAGTCTTCCCCAATTAATTCCCCAATTAATAAGCATACTCTCAATTTCCATTTCTTTGCCTCCACAAAAAGAACAACTAAAAATGTTTTTGTATCAATAGGTCCTTCTCCCTGTTTTTAATCTTAATTAAATTTTAACTTTAAGCCCCTGTAACTACTTTCTTAAAAGCATTCATTCCCAGGATGATACTTCACTCCTCAATAATGCCTAGTTATATTCATTTTGAATATATTCTAGATAGATACATGCAGAATAGTTATACAAATATACATATATGCATACATATACTTATATGTATATATTTCTCTCCCATCCATATGTGTATCCATTCATATACATGTACACATATATAGATGGGAGAGATATGCACCTGTTTGTAGGCAGCAGGGAAGGGGCTAAATGATCACAAAAAGTTACAGATAAGATAGAGAGTAGTGCTTTTCCTAGTTCTTCCATATACATACAGAATATATGCATACATGTTATTTTAAATGGAATTTTTATTTCTATTTCTTGCTTGGACTTCATCAGTATTATATAGAAATACTGAAGACTTACATAGATTTATTTTACATCCTGCAACTTTGCTAGTTGATTTTCTAGGTTTCTCTAAGTATAACATCATATCATCTGCAAAGAGTGATAGTCTAGTTTCCTCATTGCCTAGTCTAATTCCTTCAATTTCCTTTTCTTGACTTAGTTTTATAGCTAGCATTTCTAGAATAATATTGAATAATAAGGGCAATAATGAACATCCTTGTTTTGCCCCTGATCTTGGCTTCTAGCTTATCTCCACTGCTTTTGGATAGATACTACTCATCATTTTAAGGAAAGCTCCAGTTATTCCTATGCTTTCTAATGTTTTCAATGTATATCTTTCTAATGCTTCCAAAATCAAAAGAGAAAACAATGGATTTGGCTTCTATCTAAGAGGTCAGCAAAGAAAAATAGAACTGAGGTGCCTCCAAGGACAAAGCTCAGTGTGCCCACATCTTGTTTGTGGAATGACCTAGGTCAAGGCAAGACAAGTTGGCTCCCTTTCCTCCCATGCCTAGGGAAAATCTTGGGAATAGTGGGCACTTAAATGTTGCTTAAAGTCAGAGCTAGTAACTGCACCATTCAAAATCTCCAAAAAGTTTCCTAGGACCTGAATCTGCATTTTGTCTCTTCAGAAACTTCTAGGAAACTGAACTCAGATGACTTGTGCAGAGGCACCATTGCTCATAAGGACTTTCATCTTCAAGCTGATGACATTAAGCTTGAATTTGGTTAACTTCAGAGGGGAGTGTACCATGCTTGGGAGAGAGCAGAAGGAGAGGAAAGAAGCAGGGGAATTGTCTGAATGTCTGGATCCCATTCGCAAATGGATAGTTGTAATTTCCTTCGATTTAGCAGGGCGAAAACCAAAGTGGATCCTTTGACTGCTAAATTAGATTAGCTGTAACGAATGGATATTAGGTGGCTAGTCTCTCCCTCAGTACCCTGCAGATTGGCGCTCACATTGACCCTAATAGGAATTTGGTGGGAAACTTCTTGCTACCACTTTATAAACACTAGCAATATTCCTCAGCTAACATCATGCCCAACTCATTCTGAAGTCTCTGATCTTCCTTCTCCTAAAAACTCTTGCTTACAAGAAGCAAATGCAAAAAGGCTATCTTTAGCAATTCCTGGGGGACAATTTCCTGATAACAACAGTATTCTTCATTTCTTTTTCATTTTATACTGCACACCAAAAATTTTCTTCATTGCCAAATAGCAACTGGTACTAGCCAAGGGAGAATAATTTCAATCATTCAATTTGGAGGAAAGAGGAGAGCAGACAGAAGATAATGAGTTTTTCTTTAAGATTATAAACTAAATAGAGAAAACACTTACTTACCAGTCTCTACTATTTTAACAACAACTTTTATTAGATTGAGTAGTTCCTCCATGATTAATGGATGTTTTCCTTTGAAAGTCTGGGAGCTTTTCCTAGACACTGAGAATCCATGGTCCCCTTCCTTCAACATCCTACTTCCTACAGGATTTTCTGGTGAAAGATTTAAGACAATCAAGCCCAAGCATGTTAACCTTTCTAGCTAAAATGTTGAATCCAACCATTTCCTGGATGTGTATAATTTAAAAGCAGGCACATTTGCAGGTCAAGTTCTCCAAGGCAATTTACCATGCTGCTTGTCCTATGGACTCCTTTAAGAAAACACTGAATGAGTTTACAGCCGCTTTCAGATAAATCAACGATGTTTATTTTATGAATGAAAGAGGAAATTAAATACTCAAATAAAGTTGTGCATCTCCTTGCCAGAAGCTCACCAGCCTCTTAAATTTTCTTGTCCTCTTTGCAGAAACCCTTAAAGAGAATTTATGGGCAAGAGAAGCAGATCAGTGTATGGCTTCAGCAGAGAACCCTCCCTACACTCCCTTCCACAGCAGTGTTTTTCATTTAAGGGTTCTTGCCCCTGAGAATGGGCTAGTTTGAGGGGAGACACAAGATGGGAAATCTCAAAGGGATCCCCTGCTAAATGGGGAGACCTCAAAGAGAACTCCCCAATCCTTCATATAAACAAGCTCAGACCTAGTACCTGGAATGCCTGAATAACAGAAAGGTACCACAGTCTAGCACTGCCTTGTTTTTTGTTATACTACATATTATTGTCCAAACTAGATTCAGAGCCTCTGAGAGCACAAGAATTATCATTTTTCCTCTCTATATCCTCAAAAGCTCCTGGCACTGGACTGGCACGGAGTATATTCATTGGATTTAGAGCTAAAAGGACCCCCAAAAACCACCCTCTACTAAAAATATCTCCAATTGCACCTAATCATCTCTAGGATGAATGACCAATTCAACCTCCCCCAGTAGAATCTGTCTCCCACTTACTTTTTTTCAGCCTTTCATCCTATTTCTCTCCTTTATTCACTCTATGTTCCAGTCAAACTGACCTGAGGGTTGTCCCTTCTACCCAACATTCCATCTCTAGATCTCATACCCAAGTAATCCAACATGTCTGGAATGCACTACTCCCTCTTCACCTCCACCTGGCACAATCAATCTATAACTTCTTTCAAAGTATAGCTTTAGGTATTCCTTCCTATAGGACGCCTTCCCGGAATCCCACACCCATTATTAGCATTTTGTGCCTCTTTAAACGACTTTGTGTTTATTTACTGATATACATTTTGTATTCACCTCTGCCAAAGAATGTAAACCTTTTGAAGGTAGGAATTGTTTAATTTTTAACCTTGATGTCTCCTATCTAATATGAGGTCTTGCACATAGTAGATACTTAATAAATGTTTGTTAATTTAAATCAAAATTGAATTGAATCTTCTAATCTAAGAAGATACATCATAAATATTTGCTGATTGGTAGATTAATTGATTCTCCTTTCTTCCTTCCTTTTTCTTTCATTCCCCCTCCTCCTATGAATATGTATACCTCAAATCTCCCAATGGCCTCCTTCAGCACCAAAGAGATTGCTATTCTCTGAGCTATATAATTTTTTAAAATCATTCTCCAGGGAAACCCTCCAAATTCTGTTTCTGTTAAAATGGATGAATTCCCTGCCCTTATAGTTAGCAAAGATACATTGCTAGGAACATTGTCAGAGCAGACAATAGCTACTAAAAATATCCTGAAGGCAGGAATTTACCAGCAACATTTGTAAGTTTTTGTAGAATCGGAAGTTATAAATACTAAATAATGTTAATTCAGGGTTGTTAGTCATCCGAGGACACAAATGTCCTTTGGTGAGACAAGGGGATGTTTTTCCAGATACCTAATTTATTACTTCTTACAATTAAATCCAGCTCAAAAAAAAAAACCCACTAAAATGAAAAAAAAAAATTACCAATGGAAACCTTGAAAATGTGTGCTCTGTGAAAGTCAGCCTCACATACAACCAACAAAGCTGAGTTTATACCTGGAAGCAGCTTTCTTTTAATTCTAGGTTGATTCAACCACAAGCATGTATTAAACATTTATTATGTATTCAGTACAGTATGTTCCCAAAGTTTTTGGGCAGATTTATGCTATTAATAGCTAATATAGTTTAAAAATACCCTAAGACTTTGGGGTATAGGCACTGTGCTCCATTTTGAGGATCCAAAAAAAAAAAAACATAATTGTTCCCATCCTTAAGAGCTTGCATCCTAGTGGGGGAGTAAAACACATGCAGAATGATGTAAATATGGGGCAAAACCAGAAGATGGAAGAAAAGACTAACCATAGTAATGGGACAAATTAGACCCCACTGAGGAGGTGCTCTATGAGCTGAGACTTCAAGGAAGATAAAGATGTTGACAAGGAGGAATGAAGGGCAATGCATTCCAGGAGGCTGTGAGTGCATAGGGCCCACAGATGAAATGCCAACTTCAGTGAATAACTATAGTCTGTTGTGAGGGGATGTAGACTACTTAAAGAGAAATAGTGTGAAACAAGAGTGGAAGTTTCGATGGATGATTTCAGAAAGAACTGGAAAGACCTAAGTGAACTGACACAGAGTGAAATCAACAGAACCAGGAAGACATTATACACAGTAACTGCAAAATTGTGGAATGATCATATGTGATAGGCTTTGTTACTACCAGCAATACAATGATCCAGGACAATAGTGAGGGATTTATGATAAAGAATTCTATTCACTTCTAGAGAAAGAACTGTTGGAGTAGAAATGCTGATGAAAATGTAATTTATCACTTGTGTGTTTGGCTATATGATTTATGGTTTTGGTTTTATAAGATTATTCACTTATAAAAATAATAGGGAAATGTTTTGTGTGCATGTAATTGCTTGTCAACTCGGAGTGGGGAGATAAGAGACAATATGAATCCTATAACTCTGGAAAACTTTTATGGAAATTTATTAAAATAAAAAAAGATAAAATGTTTAAAAAATTTTAACAAAATGAGGTTAAAAAAACAGTCCTGGTAAGATCTGAGGAGGCGCTGCATAAGGGTGGTAGCCATCTGAGTGAAAAGGACAGTTGTGAAAGATATTGGGGAGGTAGAAATAAGAGGACTTGGTGACTGATTGAAAATGGGAAGTAAAAGACAAGAAAATTCAATTTAAAGATGACTACAAGACTACAAATCTAGGTCACTGGGTAGATATTCCCTTCAACAGATATAGAAAAGTCAGGGTTTATTCAATAACAAAATGCTTTATTTGAAATATATTTTACATACTACTGATATATTTGCTATATTTATAGAGCATCTATTATGGACCTGAGACAATTCAAATGGAAGATTAAGAAGATTCTGAAGATCACCTAACAAGATAAAGTCCTGGACCCTGAGGTCTTTTCTCAAGCTGAGCTGCCAGACCTACTGCAGAGTGAAACTCTGATGGGCTGGCCACATTTATGAAAGCCAAACATGTTTGCAGAGAGACTATTTTATGGAGAACTCATATGAAGCAAATGTTGCTCAGAGGTCAGAAGAAGTGATACAAGGACACTCACAAGGTCTCCCTGAAGAACTTTAGCATTGATTGTGAGAAATGGGAGACCCTAGCACAGGACAGTCTAGCATGGTGTGCTCCCATCAAAGAAAGCATTGTTCTCAAAGAGCAGAATCATAGTAGCTCAAAAGAAATGTGAGATGTGCAAGTTAAGAGGCATCTTTATCCCAAATGTTCATTGGGCTATTTGTGTCCAACATGTTGTAGAGCCTTCTAAGTTTGTATTAGTCTGGTCAGCCTAATCAGATCTAGAAAGGAGCTCAAAGATAATCATATCCAATTCCTTCATTTATGGATAAGAAAATAGACTCAATATTTGAAGTAATGAGCAAGAGATAATAAGGGACAGGAACAGGATTTTAATCCAG
The DNA here is from genome assembly GCF_027887165.1 of Monodelphis domestica. Lineage (NCBI taxonomy): Eukaryota > Metazoa > Chordata > Mammalia > Didelphimorphia > Didelphidae > Monodelphis > Monodelphis domestica. The sequence goes on from NC_077227.1 coordinate 484,916,293, forward strand.
TTCAACAAGCCATTTTATAACAACTTCTTGACTTCTTGACTAGTTGACTCTTCCTTTGAAAGAGGCTTCAGGGGGAAATGGGTTAACAGCACATAGAAAACATGTTAAAGATCTACATCTTCCACCAGATTGATAATTCTGTATTGAGATTCTGTTTTTCCTATGAGTTCATTCTCCTTTAATCAATCTAGGTTAGGGTTCAGTAAATTAATGAATTCACACAATCATAGGGGTTTTTTTTTTCATAGAATTACAGAGTTTCAGACCAATAAGGTATGCTAAAAGTTTTCTAGTACAATCCTCTTAATTTTACTAAGAAGGAAAGTGAGGAATAGAGAGAAGGGACTTGTTCAAAATCACATGGCCAGTTAGTGGCAGAGCCGACCCATAATGTCTCCCAAATAGCTGTTGAGGGACCTCTCCATATCAGGGGTTCTTTTCTCTATGTCACAGACCCCTTTGGCAGTCTGGGGAAACCTATGAACTCAATTCCTTTTTATAATGAAACAATATAAATAGGGTCTCAATGGAAAGAAATTTTGTTGAAGTAGAGTAACAAATATATATTTTTAAAATCACAAACCCTAACCTAGGAATTCCTTCATTAAAACATGTTTATCATCAGAGACCAGACTTCTAGTCACTGACCTAAAACAAATTATTTAACTTTTCTGGGCCTCAGTTTCTTCATATGTAAAGTGGAAATTTCAAACCCTTTCTTTTGCATTTTGAAAGGGGTTTTTTTGAGGGTCAAATTAGTTCAGATATATGAAAGTGCTTTAGCCAAATAAAACTAAGGCACCATCATTTTAGCAATATTAATTATAAATAATATTAATTATTTAAAAATAACAATAATATTAACAATTATTAACAAGAGCATTGATAAAATACAACATCCATTCCTATTGAAAACACTAAAAAGCATAGGAATAGCTGGACCCTTCCTCAAAATAATAAATAGCATATATTTAAAACCATCAGCAAGTATCATCTGCAATGGGGGCAAGTTAGAAGCCTTCCTAATAAGATCAGGAGTGAAGCAAGGATGTCCATTCTCACTTCTATTGTTTAATATTGTACTAGAAATGCTAGTGGTAGCAATTAGAGAAGAAAAAGAAATTGAAGGGATTAAAAGTAGGCAATGAGGAAATTAAACTATCACTTTTTGCAGATGATATGATGGTATACTTAAAGAATCCTAGAAAATCAGCTAAAAGTCTAGTGGAAATAATTAACGTCAGCACTTCTATTTATTTCCAACAAAACTCAGCAGCATGAGTTAGAAAGAGAAACTCCATTTAAAATCACTCTCGACAGCATAAAATATTTAGGAATCTATTTGCCAAGACAGGAATTATATGAACACAACTACAAAACACTTTTCAGACAATTAAAACTAGATCTAAATAATGGGGAAAAACATTAATTGCTCATGAGTAGGATGAACTAATATAATAAATATGACAATCTTACCCAAATAAATTTACTTATTCAGTACCATACCTATCAAACTACCAAGAAACTTTTTATAGAATTAGAAGAAACTCTAACAAAGTTCATTTGGAAGAACAAAAGATCAAGAATATCAAGGGGGAAAATGAAAAAAAATGTGAAGGATGGGGGCCTAGCAGTACCAGATGTGATAGAGACATGAAGAGAGGGAGGTTTTGCAGGACAAGTCAAGACGTAAGAACCAAGGCTGGGGACCTGTCTGTCAATCAATTTCTATTTCACAGATCTTAAACTGTACTATAAAGCAGTGGTCATCAAAACAATATGGTACTGGCTAAAAGACAGAAGGGTGGATCAATGAAATAGACTAGGGGTAAATGACCTCAGCAAGCTAGTATTTGATAAAACCAAAGATCCCAGCTTTTGGGACAAGAACTCACTATATGACAAAAACTGCTGAGAAAATTGGAAAACAGTATGGATGATATTAGATCAACATCTCACATCCTACACCAAGATAAATGCAAAATGGGTAAATGACTTAAATATAAAGAATAAAATCATAAATTAATTGGGTGAACATAGATTAGTATAGCTGTCAGATCTATGGGAGAGGAAGGAATTTAAGACCAACCAAGAGATAGGGAGCATTACAAAATGTAAAATGAATTATTTTGGTTTTATTAAATTAAAAAAGGTTTTGTACAAATAAAACCAAAGCAACCAAAATTAGAAGGAAAGCAACAAACTGGGGGGGGGGATTTTAAAACAAAACTCTCTGGTAAAGGTTTAATTTCCCAAGTATATAAGGAACTAAGTCAAATTTACAAAAATCAAGCCATTTCCCAGTTGACAAATGGTCAAGGGATATGAATAGGCAATTTTCAGAGGAAGAAATCAAAACTATCAATAATCACATGAGAAAGTGTTCTAAATCCCTCCTGATTAGAGAAATGTAAATCAAAACAACTCTGAGGTACCACCTCATATCTAGCAGATTGGCCAATATAACAGCAAAGGAAAATAATAAATGTTGGAGAGGATGTGGCAAAATTGGGACACTAATGCATTGCTGGTGGAGTTATGAATTGATCCAACCATTCTGGAAAGCAATTTGGAACTATGCCCAAAGGGCTTTAAAAGACTGCTTGCCCTTTGATCCAGAAATACTACTGCTGGGTTTGTACACCAAAGAGATAATAGGGAAAAATGTGTGTATAAAAATATTTATGGCCATGTTTTTTACAGTGGCAAAAAATTGGAAAATGAGGGAGTGCCCTTCAATTGGGAAATGGCTGAACAAACTGTGGTATCTAATGGTGATGAAATACTATTGTGCTGAAAGGAATGATGAACTGAAGGAACTTCATGTGAACTGGAAAGACCTCAGGAATTGGTGCCGAGTGAAATGAGGAGAATCAGGAGAACATTGTGCACAGAGACTGAAACATTGTGGCACAACCAAACATAATAAATAGACTTTGCTACTAATAGCAATGCAATGATCCAAGACAATCCTGAGGTACTTATGAGAAAGAATGCTATCCACATCCAGAGAAGGAACTGTGGGAGCAGAAATGGAAAAGAAAAACATATAATTGATCACATGGTTCTATGGGTATATGATTGGGGGTTTGGCTATAAAGATCAATCTATTGCAAATATGAATAACATGGCAATAGGTTTTGAACAATGATACATATATAGCCCAGTGGAATTGCTTGTCAGCTCCAGGAAGGGGAAGGGAAGAAAGGAGGAAAAGATCATGAATCATGTAACTATGGAAAAATATTCTAAATAAATAAATTAATACAATAATAATAATTATTCCAAGTATCATTATTGTTAATATTATTAATGATATTATTAATACTTATTTTTATTACTACTAAGAAATGTCTTGCAAAGATGAGAAAATGCCATATTTTTAAGCCTTGCTCTATTCAGAGTTGAATGGTGCTGAGAGTAAACCCTCATGGGGCTTTACAGTCAAGACTCTTCTTGGGTCACCGTGGAGTGTAGGATTTATTACTAGTGGAGGCAGAAAAAAAAGCTCTGTATTTCCTTGTTAAATGGGAACAAACCTCCAGTTGATCCTATATGTAGATTTGTTGAGGAACTATGAATGTTTCTAAAGCAAGCCTGTTGGGGGAGAATGGTAATGATCTTGAAGCTTTGAAAAGCTGCCAGTTGAAAAAGAGATTCACTTTAGTCCCCACTGTCGCTAAGAGTAAAAACTAGCTGTAATGGGTGAAAGGGAGTTGTGCAGTTAGATTTAGGCCCCATGTCAAGAAACACTTCTTAATTAGAACTGTCCAAAAGTAGCATGGGCTTCCCCAAAATGCCACAAAATGACCTGCACTGGAAGTCTTCTAGCAAAGGCTGAATGATCACTTGTCCAGGACATTGTTGTGGGGATTCTTGTTCAGGTCCAGGTGACTCTGAGGTCCTTTCCAACTCAAAGGTTCTGTGATTTCTTGAATTTCCACAGCAGCCTGGCCACTCATCATGACTTCCAAAGCTGTTCCTAAGAAAATTCCTTTCATTTTTCAGGTGAAGAAACTCAGGCCTAAAACTCTGAATGCTTATTTCCTTTTCTTCACCCTATTTACTCAACTTATCCATTATGAGAAAACTGAAAGAATGTTGGAACTTCAGTCAGAGGAAGTGAGTTCGAATTTTATTTCTGGGACTCCCTATTTTATTTCTGGGACTCCCTTTTTTATTTTATACATTCTGTTTACCTAGAACAAATCATTTCCATTTTCTGGGCCTCATTTTGTTGGATTTGAAGATCTCTAAGGTCTCTTTACATTTCTAAATCCTTTATCTCCTCTAGGTCTTCTCTCTCATCTATTTTCTCTTTTTACCTGCTTTTCCCCTCTCATCATTTTTCTGTTTTGCCTCTCTCTCTTTCAATATCTGTCCCTTCTTCCTCTATTGTTTTTTCATCTATTTCTCATCCTTTGTCTTTTCCCTCTCTTTTTTTCTCCATTCTCTGCTTTTTTCCTCTGTTTAATTTTGCCTGGTTATATCTATCTTTGAATCTTTCTTAATCTTTATTTCTCTCTTATTTCTCTCCATCTTTCTCTGTGCCTCTGGGTAAATGTGTGTGTTTCTGTCTATCTTGATAACTCTCTATCTCTCCTGAGACATGAGATAATATTTGTAAAGCACTGAAACTGACTTCAGAAACTGGCAGATAGTAGGTGCTTGATAAATGCTTATGCCTCCTACCCAACTGCATACTAAGAACTGGCCATATGAAGACAAAAATGAAGTTATTGCTTCCCTTAAGGTGCTTATATCCCATCAGGTGAGAAAACACACTGCCAAGCCATCCATAGTCTTCCATTACTCTCTTCATCCGTGACCTTTTGCTTACCTCATTGTAAATTTATTTTGCATTACTCCCAGTACTAAAGTAATGTATTTTATATTACTCTCATCAATCACATGTTTCAAAACTAAGCTGGAGAAAAATACAAAACCATGTTAATTAGATCCAGTACAAATCTATTATAGTACATAATCTCAACTAGAATCTCTCTGCAACAAAGTAATCCTTTTATATCTTCCTAAAAAACTCACTACTCCACTCACCACAGTGCCTTTTACAAATCTTTTCATCCCACCTCAATTCTTTCTCCCCTCCCAAATCATCTGAGAAGCTTGCTTCATATTTCCTCTCCAAAATGAAGTCATTCACCAAGAACTCCTTCTCATCTCATATCATTCAAATGTCCATCACCACGATTTCTTCCTTTACTATTGTCTCAGAAAAAAAGGTGAACTCCTTGACTAGGTGAATCACCAAATTTCCCCTTTTATCCTCCCTCTCTTGATTATTCTTCAATCTCCACCTGTCTTCTGACTGTTTACCTTACTGCCTAAAAACATCCAGCTCCACTAGCTATCATTCTATATATCTACTCCCTTTTGTGGCTAACAATCAATGCCTCCACTTCCTTTTCTCTCACTCCCTTAACTTCCTATAGTCTGGTTTCCAATTATATCATTCAACTGAAATTGCCCTCTCCAAAACTGTCAAACACAAAATCTAATGTCCTTTCTTTCAACCTCTTTTATCCTTATTGAAATCTACAGCTTTTGACAGTCTATTACCATCTTCTCTTTAAAACTTTCTTCTTTCTAGGTTTTTGTACAAAGATCCCCCCCCTCCCAATTTCCTGCTTCTCTTCTTATATTAATTGGTTTTGTTTAAGGAACAAATTTTAAATTTCATACAATCACATCAGTCCACTTCACCTTTTCTATCTATTATTTGGTCATGAATTCCTCCCCTATCTATAGATCTGAGAAGCAATTTTCTCCTTGCTTCTCGAATTTATGTTACCCTTTATATCTAAACGATTTGTCCATTTGGAGTTTCTTTTGGCATATAGTGGTGAGATGTTGGTGTGTACCTAGTTTCTGATTTCCTGTTTTCCTAAAAAGACTCTTGTTGAATAATGAGTTCTTGGCCTGAAAACTGGGGTCTTTATGTTTATCAAACATAGATCTACTATGCTCATTTGTCTCTGTATATTATATACCTACTCTGTTCCATTGATCAACTACTCTGTTTCTTGGCCAGTACCAAGTTGGTTTTATTATTACAACTTTGTGGTATAGTTTGTGATCTGGTCCTGTTAATTATCCTTCCTTCCCATTTGTTTTCATTAATTGTTTTGATCTTTTTTGTCCCTCCAAATGAATTTTGCTATTTTTTCTAGTTCTTTAAAGTAATGCTTTGGCAGTTTGATTGATACAACATGAAACAAGTAAGTTTGGTAGTAAGCTCAACAATTAATATTTCTCCAATTATTTGGTCATTTTCATTTCCATACAAGTGTTTTGTCCTTATGCTTATATGGTTCCAGTGTGTGTTTTGCCAAGTATTTTATACTATATGAAGTTATGTTAAGTAGAATTTCCCTTTCTACCTCTTCTTGATGAATTTGGTTGGTAATATACAGAAACTCTAATGATGTCATAATTTATGTGGTCTTATTTTATATTCTTCAATTTCACTGAAGTTGTAAATTGTTTTGATTAGTTTTTAGTGGACTCTCTGGAGTTCTCTAAGTAAATCATCATATCTACAATAACTGAAGATTTTGTTTCTTCATCTGTGCTTATTCCCTCAAATTTCTTTTTTCTTGTCTGGCTGGTATAGCTAGCATTTCTAAAATTATATTGAATAGTCATGGTGATAATGAGCACCCTTACTTTAGTCCTGATTTTATTGGAAAGGCCTCTAATTTATTCCTATTACAGATAATGCTGTCCCTGGGTTTCAGATGAATATACTTATATTAACAAAAGTTACATTTATTCCTATGCTTTCTAGTGTTTTTAAAAGGAATTAGTGTTGCAACTTGTCAAAAAGCCTTTTCTGTATTGATATGATCATGATTTTTATTGTTTTGTTATTAATGTGGTCAATCATATTTATAACTTTCCTAATATTTGCCAGCTTTATATTCCCAGCCTGATAATAGTATACAGTATTTGTGTTATATTGTTAAGGTCTCCTTGCTAATATTTTATTTAGAAATTTTTGCATCAGTATAGTTTTTGTATAGTATATGGTTTTTATTCTGTTTTGACTTTTCCTAGTTTAGGTTTGAAGACCATATTTGTGTCAAAGAAAGAATTTCTTTTCTTTATTTTTCAGAGAGTTTTGTAGTGTTGGAATTCATTTTCTTTAAATTTTTGGTAGAATTTATTTGTGATGAATTTATATAGTTCTTGATTTTTTCAACTTCTTTTTCTAAGTTTTATTTAAGTCTTATATTTCCTGTTCTGTTCATCTGACTGTCAGACATTTTGACTAGTTTTCCTTAATACTTGGTACTCCCTCTTCATCTCTGCCTCCTAGCTTCTCTAACTTCCTTCAAATTCTAACTAAAATCCCACAAGGCTTCCATAAGAAGTCTTCTTTTCTTGATCTCTCTTAGTTCTAATTCCTTCTCTCCCCTGATTACTTACAATTTATTCTCTATATATCTTGTTTGTACATAGCTGCTCACATGTTGCCTCCACAGTTAGAATGTGATCTTCTTAAGAGCAGGGACTCTTCTTGTTTTTGTTGTTTTGTCTTTCTTTTTTAATCCCAGTGTTTACCATAGTAGGTACTTAATACATGACTGACATAAGTATGCATAAATAAATATATAAGAAAACACATTAAAATAAATGAAAGGCTAACATCAGATAGAGCAATTTCAAAAGATCTCATGAAGATGGCAGAAACAAATTTGAATTTTAGAGGAAAGTAGATATTCTAAGAGGAAGAGATAACGATGGGGTAGGAGCAGCCTTTTCAAAGGCACAGAAACAGAGTGAGAACAACAAGAGGGCAAGTCTGGCTTCACCATAGAATCCTCAGTCAATGAGCATATATGAAGTACTTCTGGTGTATCTTGCATAGTCTCTGCCTTCAAGGAGCTTATGTTCTAATGGAGGGGAAATTCTGTTTATGTATGGATATCTGTATACATGCATGTATATTTATAAAAAAATACAGGATAAGTATAAAATGAATTAAAGGTCATTTTTTAAAGGAAAGCATTAACATTTGCAGGGGGTGTGGGAGAATCAGGAAGACTTCTGTGTAGAAGGTGGCTCTTATGCTAAGTCTTGAAGGAAACCAGGAATTATAACAGATGGAGATGTGGAGGTAACTCATTTCAGGCATGGGGGAATAGCTAGTGCAAAGACAGAGACTAAAAATGGTGTGTCATGTGTGTGGAATTGTAGATAAATCAATATGGCTAGAATAGAAAAATAGCTAATATTTATGAAGCATTTTAAGGTATGTAAAGCATTCTAAAACATTGTCTGGGAGATAGGTGCTATTATTATTCCCATTTTACAGATAATGAAACTGAGGCAGACTGAAATCTGAGCTTGCCTAGGATCATACAACTTGTAAATCTATGGTTAGATTTGAACTTGGGTCTTTTTTTACTGTGCCATCTAGCTGCTACCAGAGGGGAACAGCCTATTTAAAAAATTACAGAAGTAGGAATAGGATATAAAGATTTGGATACCAAACAGAGGAGGTTATACTTAATCATATAGGTCACTAGGAGCCAATGGAATTTATTTGTGGTGGGGGTGATATTATCCGACCCATGCTTTAAGAAAAATTATTTGGCAACTCTGTGGAGAATATATTGAAGTGGGGAGAGGCTTGATATAGAGTAGGAGGTTACCATAGTAGTTCAGATGAGAGATACTAAAGGTATAAAGATTGTGGCTATGTAATTAGAGAGAAGAGGATTATCTGAGAAATGTTGTGAAGGTAGAATTGAAAAAAACCTAGTAATTCATTGTATAACTAAGATGAGAGAGATTGAGGCATCAAGGATAACTCTGAGGCTATCAATCTGAGTTGTTGGAAGGATAGCTGTACTCTATATAGAAATAAGGAAGTTAGGAAAAGAGACGTATTAGCAGGGGAAGTGGGAGGATGATGAGTTCTGCTTTAAACTTGTTGAGTTTGAGAAGAATTCATGAAGTATTATCATGATAATATGAGACCAGAGTTCAGTAGAGAGCTTATTAATGAATATATAGGTCCAGAAATCATCTACATCAAGATAACATGGAAACAAAAAAAAAAAGAGAATTTTTGAGAAAAGAAAAGAATACAGGGAAGGGGTGGAGGTCAGTTGATGGCTTAGTGGCTTGAGAACCAGGCCTAGAGACAGGAAGTTCTGAGTTGAAATTTGACCTCAGACACTTCCTGGCTGTGTGACCCTGGATAAGTCACTTAACCCCCAATGCCTAATCTTTTCCAATCTTCTGCCTTGGAACCAATACACAATAGTTAGAGAGTTATCCAGAGAGTTGGGGCAGGAGGAGAAAGAGAGAGAGAGAAAATCCAGCAAAGGAAACTGAAAAGTCTCTTTGGTTTAGATCTTCCAATGAGAATTCCCAACAAATAGATTATAGAGATAAATGAGGAAATGGGCGTTCTACCTTCCTTGCTGAATTAAAACTAAACAAACCAGATGAGGGGATTCCCCTCATAAAATCCATCAAGATGCCAAAGTTACATCAGCATCTCTCTAGGAATGTTTTTCTAAAAGTGGTTCTGATTTTTTTTTTTCATTTTCATTAGATTTGCCAAAGACTTTACTAGATTTCTACTATATTCAGTCCATCAAAGTCTCCACTGGATATGTCAACTTAGCATGGAAGTGACCATGAGTTCTCGTCAAAATCTCTAATTTAACACAGTATGTTAAAATTGTATTTAGCACCTACAAGGCCCTGATGACAAAATCAAAAATAGTCCCTGCCTTCAAAGAGCTTACATTCTTTTAGAGAATTCAATGGGTACATAAATAAGTGTACAAGTGACAAGAGGAGAAGGAAGAAGAAGAGGAGGAAGAAGAAGGGTACTAAAGATGATAGGGTGAGATGAATCAGGGAAGGCTCCTGAACTTCTGAACTTTGGAGGAAGTTAGGGATTCTAAGAGAGGAGGAGGAAGTTTCTTCCAGGAAAGAGAGACAGTCTGTCCAAAAGTACAGAGGTAGGAAAAAGGAGTGTCAGGTTCTAGGAACAGCAAGCAGGCCAGTTTGGCTTGAATATTAGCCTGTAACAGAAGTAAAACATACTATCTCAATGAAGTGAATACTCACACTAACATTTTGAAATTAAAGCACTGTGGCCAGCACTGAGATAGGCGGTTTGAGGGCTCTTTTTTCAAAGGAAGTTCCTACAAGGACCAGTGACACATGGCTGAGAACAAAACGAATTTCTGCAAGATGACACAAAATGCTGTGCTAGGAGCAGAACAGAAGAAGCTCACAGACACACCATGCCAGTAGCTCACTCTCTGCTCTACCCTTCAGGCCCTTAAGAGTCCCTGCTTTCAGGTGAATCCATGCAACCACTTTACCTCCATTACCCCTCAGACTCCAATGAAACAATAGTCACTGGTCAATAAACGTTTATTAAGTGCCTACTACATACCTGGCACTCTGCTAAGCCCTGTATAAAGACAGGCAAAGAAGGTCCTGGACCTCAGGGAGCTTACATTATAATATGAAAAAACAATATACAAAAAGCTGAGAAAAAAAAAGGAAAGAGGCAAGGGGATACCCAGCATCTAGGAACATGCTGAAGTCTTGCAGCTAGGAACCTGGTGGGAAATGATGAGATAGCTACCTGTAGACCCTCCTTAAATGTAAGATCTGGGAGAAGTTCTCCAATGTCCACCCTTTACCTTCTCCAATCACAGGGAAGAAAGTGTCTCAGTCATGGCGAGAGGACACAGAGGAGATAAGAGTTTCAAAGTCAATGAGTTTCTTCTTGCAGGTAATGAATTTTGGGGAGCTACCAGGAAGTCCAGGAAAGCAGACAGGTTCAAAATCCTGAATCCAAGAAACTTGGGAATAATAGCATACTCCAAACCACCAGACCTACTTCTAAATCAGCTACTACATCTATCTTTGAGGGGAGAAATCATTAGAGAAAGGGTCCGCCTTCCCCATCACCACAAGGAATAACTACTGACCATCTACCAAGCTATCAATAGGCAGACAATCCTGCTTCAAGCCCAGCAATCAAAGCCACCATCTCAGAAGGCAATTTCTGTGGGAAAGGGGCCAACCATCACCCACAAGGTAGGCAAGGAGCCCTGAGGGAAAAATAGGAGCCAACATGTGCCAGATAAGTCAAAACATCATCACCACATTGACTATCATGTCTCCACTCCCCCCTCCCCAGATCCTAATGGAGACAGCATTAGAACCCTAGAACCTTGAGTCCAACAATGGACTTTGCCCAAGATTCTCAACCACCATCCCTTTGTGACTATGCAGCCTGGCCACTGCTCCTGCAGGTACAATAGCTTCAGCTACAGAAGACTCAGAATAGAAAGTTCATATTGTCCAACAGTAATCCAGGTGCCAAGTCCTAGAGAGCTATTCTCAAACACTGTGCTCATCTACACTGTCCTGAGGAGTTATTTGTTAGCATTAGAGTCCTCTATACTGTCCCAGGGAGCCATTCACTAATGTTATGCTTGTCCATATTGTTTCGGGGAGCTATTCACTAACACCAAATCTGTCTACACTGTCCCAGGAAGCTAGCTGTTTGTTAGCATTTATAAATCAAGCCATCAGTCATGGTTTTGGAGTCAGTCCAAATTGTTCAGGAGACTTTGACTTCCAAACTCCCTGGTTTAACATCAGTGTAGTTTTCCCAGTGCAGGAAAGCCTATATGGTGGTTCCAAATGGTTAATTGCACCAAGGATGTCTTCAGGGCCACGAGGCCTGAAACTAGTATAGAATGTTGTCCAAAGGTTTTCCAGGAACTCAGACTGTAAAACAAAATACAATCTTAAGTAGAGCTCTCATGTTCAAGCAGCAATGAAGGTCAATAACTGTCTTGAAGCCCCCTGAGCTGAGGAAACAAGGAAATATCTTGCTCAGAATTCCTTCATTCATTCATGCATGTATGGGTGTATGTATATTTGATACACATTATTTTAATAAGTATATAATCATAATGCTATAAATATGCTAATATATCATCTATTTTATATCCATACATAAACTAGATATTTTATAGAGAAGTGATTTTATTTTTACAGATACATCTTTTTGTCTAAGTATAAACATTTTCAATGTTAAGTGCTTATTGTGTCCAAGTGCTTATTGTATTTGTTCTAGGTTACTAGAGAAAATTTAGATAAAACATGATGCTTTGCCTTAACTGAGCTTCTAGCCTAGAAGAGTAATAAGAGGGGGCAGCTGTGTGGCTCAGTAGATTGAGAGCCAGGCCTAGATATGGGAGGTCCTGGGTTCAAATCTGACCTCAAACACTTCCCAGCTGTGTGACCCTGGGCAAGTCACTTAACCCCCATTTCCTAGCCCTTACCACTCTTCTGCCTTGGAGCCAATACACAGTATAGATTCTAAGACAGAAAGTAAGGGTTTAAAGGGAAAAAAGAGTAATAAGACATGCCATCCTTGACCAACTTATAGTCCAGATCCTGAGTAAATGTTTATGAGGAGTATTTTATGGTTCTTGTGACTCAAGCTCCCTTACCAATCTGAAACTAGGGCTCTCTAGAGTCAACTTGGATCTAAATAGTCAGTTCTTATCAGGCTAACAGAAACTTGAGCCAAAAAAATACAGAACTGGGGATGTGGGGTGTGTGTGTGTGTGTGTGTGTGTGTGTGTGTGTGTGTGTGTGTGTGTGTTTACCACTTAGTTGGATCAGAAAAGGAAACAAAAATTCATGAGAAGCATTGTCAGCAATCTTTCCCCAAATGAGTATATTTTAAGTCTCCTCTTCCCCAGTATGAATGGAATAAAAAGGGAGTTTCTCACTGCCTCTATCCTCCCTCTTGCAAACAGGAAAACAATGCAATATTTTAGCATCCTTGTGCACCTCCACCCATTGTTTGGTCTACAGCTCCCCATAGCATCTACCTGCTGCTGGTAGACTCGAGTAGTTTTTGCTATCTGAGGCTAGCTCACCCCACATAGTTCACACAGCAATGTTCTTGTCTAATCAGTTCTCAGCTACATTTGTAGTGCTCCTCTGTGACTTTCTTTCTGCTCCCTTCTTCCTCTATCTCCTAGCTATGACTATATATACTCCCTTGCTACTTACACAGAAACATAAGGTAATTCTAATCTTGGCTTCCTGCCATCAAAACTGAGAGTCTGAAGCCTCATGGGAAATGTACTTCATTATTAAAATAGCTGGTGTTTATTGTGCAGCACACTGGGAAATATAGGCTTCTCTTTACCCACCCTTGTTAGAGACACATAGGTTACCTATAATCTACAATATCATATGATAAATACATATGAAGTTACAAAACAAAGCATATATGACAGAGGAGAATTACTGACTTTAAAGATCAGGGGAGATTTTCTAAAGGGAAATTTAGTATTTGACTGTAAAAGATCAACAGGTAAGGATGGGAAGAACATTCCACTTATAGGCACAGCAGTGACAGAGTACTTGACATGTTCACAAGTTTGGGAAGAGGAAGGAGACGGGAAGGGAAAAAAGCCTTTATTAAGCATCTTCTATAGCCCAGGCACTGTAGGAGAAAATAGTTCAGTTTGGGTGAAGCATAGTCCACATAAAAGGGTACAGTATTAGATGAGGCTGGAAAAGTAGGATTATGCCCATTTGAATGATTGGCAAAGAAGTTTGACCTTTATTTGCTAAGAAATAGAGAGCCAATAAAATTTTGTGAGTGTAGCAACTTGTCCAGATCTATGCATGAGACAAATCAGTCTTTGAGAAATGTGTAAAATGTCTTATAGGTAAGAGGAAGATGAGTCAAGGAAACCTATTGGGGTCTTTTGAAAGCATAGTGCTAACTGATGAAGACAAGCTGAGGTGGACTGATTAAAGAGGTCAAAGAAATAAATAGATGTGATCAATCTCATGGAGGCTAAGCAGCCAAGATTCCGCTACCATTGTAGGACCTACTATTGAAATTGTGACTCAATTAGTCATTTAACAAGTGTTTACTATGTGCCAGGCACTAAGATAGTTACTGAGGATGCAAAGAACAAAGTTAGAGTCCCTGTCCTGGGGAACTTAAATTATACTGGAAGAGAGAGTGGAATAACACAATAGTTTCACAGGTAAAAAAATACAGGACAAAAACAAAACACATACAAAGTGCTAAGAGCAATTAAAGACTGAAAGAATCAGTGTATTTGAAGAGAATCAAGAGAATATTGGTATTGGAAAAGTGTTCCTTTGTTTTCTGGGAGAATTTTAAGGTCATTTAAATGAGGCTTGCAATTTCCTGAAGGCAATCTAGCCTGCTCTTCTCATTTAATTTTGAACTCAAGTTATTGTGCATTTTTGCCATCTGCCTCAGGACTACATACAGATGGACATGCTCAAAATGCCCATCCTACTACGATTTGCAGAGACAACAGCAAAATAAGGCAGTGAAACTACTAGGTGAGCATGAGCAGAGTTGGTTAGTGGCTAATTATACTCTAGTAAACAGAAAAGTTGGTTGCCTGAGGACTTTGGGCACTGACGAAACAAGATAAAGACACAGATGTGCAAAATGAAAGTTCAGAGACAAGTCATTCTGCAAGGCATCTATTCCTGACCTTTGGATTCCTGTAGCCTCATGGAGGTGGCTCACATTATTATATTACAAATATTATCCATTTCTCTCTCTCTCTCTCTCTCTCTCTCTCTCTCTCTCTCTCTCTCTCTCTCTCATTGATATTCCCTTTCAATTTCTCCAAATTCCTTTCAGCTCCCAACCAAGCCCCACTAAGTTAGCCTGCACCAGAGAGTGTGGGCCATTGGATGAGGGTCCAGGGGCTCAGGCTACCCTACTTCTCCTCGCTACTCCCATAAATAGTTCCCAGGTCAGAATGCCACCCTCCCCATCTCTCCAAGTTCCCAGAAGGATCCCCTAGGACCTCTTTACCCTCTCTTCAGTCTTAATTTCCATTTCCTCCTTGAGTTTGGGTTCCCAGAAATATTATATACTAGGATCGTTTTAGTAATAATAGTAATAGTATATTAATAGTAATAATAGTATATCTCCTGCATTTGTATGTCACTTTGTGCTTTTTGAAGTGCTTTCAAAACAATTCTCATTTGAGCTGCACAACAACTCAAAAGGGTTGTCGTTCATTTAACAAATATTTATGATAGGATTTTAGAGAAGATCCAAGTTTGGTTCTGACATAATTCCAGCAACGAAGCTTCTAGTTGAAGAAAAGACGTTATAAATATGGGTAGTTATAATTCACAATATCACATGATAAGTACATCAGAGAATAATAAAATAAAATATCAGGTGAAATAACCAAAGAGGGAAAATTGTTATCAACAGAGCCATGAGGGGACATTTTATGGAAAAGGTGGCATTTGAGCTAGGCTGACAGGCTCAGCAAAGAAAAGAGAAAGGGAAGAACATGTATTGCTCCAGAATTGGTGAAGAGAACAGGAAGTAGATAATTTTGGAGGAAGTATATTGTATGGAAAAGAATTACATAATATAGGGCTGAAAATCCCAGCTATGACCCTTACTACTGTTGTGATTTTGGACAAGTCATTTAACCTCTGGGCCTCAGTTGCTTATATGTGTCAAATGAAAAAGTTCCTTCCAACTATGATCCTATGAAAGGTAGACTTGGAGGAAAGGCTAGTGTTCTCTAAGTAATGGACAGCCAAAGGAGACCTTTGAGCTGGGATTCTAAGAGGTGGAGGCGAGGGGTATATTCCAAGCAAAGTGACACCCAGATAGACTATGGGTGTGTGGAACAGTCACCGAAACCATTTTTCTTTGTCACTCTCCACCCTAGCTAATTTAGTGCCCCAACCAAATCTTTCAGAAGGAGAAAGAGTCACAGTACAGAGTAATTCCCAGGGTCCTCCCCTGGCCTGATCTCAGCTGTTTCCACCCCCAATTCCCATTGTTCTCAGCCCAAAGACAAAGAGTTAAGTAAATGTTTTGAGAAGATAAGGACCTCCCTGTTGACAACCCACAGGCTCCAGTGACCAGAGCAAGTTCTCTCTCTCCGGGTGATAAATGGGGTGGCCGAGGGAGCCAGCAGCCACCATGGTACCGCTGCCCCGGGGCTTTTGCCAGGGTGGGGAGCTGATTGGCAGGCTGCAGCCCGGCAGGAGGCCGGAGGTGTCTGCTGATCCCACACTCTGGGAGCCCACTATCTGGAAAAGGAAGGCCAGCCAAAGACGGGGTGTCTGGCCAGGAGAAAACATCTCCTGTGGCAGGCCCCAAATGGCAGTGGACTCACATTTTCCATTGTTAATGTGGTAACGGGGCCACTTAAATGCATAGACCTGATAAGGGGATGGTGCCTGCCGCCCTTTAATCCTCTCTCTCTGGATTCTGTTCCTTCTCTTTGAGAAGGAAGAAAAACAATCTCTGGGTGGGAGGGAGGGAGGAATCCTACCAGAGGAGCCACTTGATGAATCCAGTCTGTTTGTATAATTTCTTCAAGGGGATCAGGGCTGGCCAAACCTGGTCAGGGATCCTGAGGCCCTTAGTGGTCACCTGCAGCCAGGCAAGGGGCATTTAGTAGCCGAGTCTCTCCCTCACCACAGCCTTAGAGAGAGACTTACCCACAAACACCCTTCAGGGGTGATCCAAAGACAGGAGAGCAGGAACAATGCAAATTCAAAGGGACCTTCCTAGTCTGACTCCAGGTTGACACCCCACTTTTCCTCTGGGAGAAGTTCCCTGGAGAATGTGATCTTTGGGGAAATTCCTTTCTCAGGAACAGAATCATTAACTGAGCAGAAAGCAGAAAATGCAGGATGCGGGGTTGGGAGCATTCTCTGTCTTATAAATGTGTGGTCATAAACAAGACCATTCCTTTTCTCTGGCCTTCTCTTCCTAACCCAAGCATTAGCGATAGGTGGTTTGTACCTGTAGTGGTCAAGCCCAAAAGACACTCTCTGTTCCCCACCCTGGCAATGTCCCAAAATTCCCTAAGAAGAGATTGTTCCCAAGGCAAACAGTGATGGAGAATGTTGAGTTCTGTTGACTCCAGGATCCCCTTCCTTCCTCAGCACCAGCCCCTGGGTTTTCAGTTCTTTCCTTCTTTCCAACCCCCACACCTGTGGGGACTTTTCAAAGCCTATGTTTGCTACATCTGGGTCCTCTTGGCTTCCCTCGGAGCTCTGGCTCAAGGCAATCAAGTTTGCTCCAGTCCAAATGAATTTCTTCCCATTCCTCCACCCTTCCCCTCTATGTTCATGTTTCTTTCTTTCTTTTTTTAATACAAACTCGTGGGTAGCTATAAAGAACATGACCCATCAATTTTTTGTATTTATTCTCACCAAAATCATCAAAATATTTTCTGCTTAGAGATACAAGAGGTTCAAAAAGCCCTCGGAGGCTTTTTAATAAGCTTTTCAAAGCCTTTCTCCCTCAAAACAGGAAGTCAGATGATTCCAACAGTAAACAGATTCAAGTACTGGAGTTTACAACTTTGAGTCTCCCTGGAATAGAGAAGATTCTACACTTGGCAGAGTCAGCCCTCTACCCCACAGCCTTTCAGAGTCCCATCTTTTCCTCTGGCCTAGTCCTCCCACCAATCCCCCCACTAATGGCCCCAAAGGAAAGCAGCTCAGGAAGGCTGGCTGCATCCTCCAAGGCCTCGGTTCCAAGGATGAGCTCAGATTTGAAGGCCGGGGGAGTAAGGATTAGGTCCCTTGAGTGCTCAGCAAGCTGGAGCATCCCAGGGACTCAGACCCAGAACACTGCAATCTCTGGGCTGCTATGTTAGCTTCCAGACACCAGAGCAGCCTACAGGACCTCTTCCTGGGAAGGCAGCCAAGGAGGGTTAAAGGTGAGAGCAAGTAGGATTTAGAGATCCAACAGGGAATGCAAAGCGCCCTGAGGAATTTTGATTGAAATTTTATAATGTATTGGAAATCTACTGCAGATAAATTGAGCAGAGGAAGGTAGGGGGGAGGTTAATAAACAGTCTGGAAGATTAAAACAGCAGCCAGTCCTAGTGAAGTGGCAACTGAGGGGAGAGCAAGCCAAGGGTCTGGAGGGCTCCCTGGCACTCAGCAGAAGGCCCTTCCCAAACATAAACAACCAGGGGAAGGGGGAGGAAGGAGGCTGTAAAAATAAGCAGAAGCAAGTTAAGAGCACAACTAAAGGCTCAAATGCAAATAGTGGCCATCACCTTAAAAGATCTGTTTCAACCAAATAGCAATTAAGAAGCCCAGAGATTTTTCTAGAAAAATGGAAGGTATGAGGGACTCCTGGCTGAGAAATGGGCTCTGGGCCCTCAGCATCCCATGAATCAGCCTCTTCTCTAAACTCACCCTAGGAGCCCTGCCTCCTGGGCCCAGGTCCTCCTTCCTCTTTGTTGTGCTTCCTCCATATTCCATATAATCACTGATTCTGGGTTTGCACTCTTCATGCCCTCAGTCTACAAAAGGGAATAACAATAGCTTATATTTCTCCAGGATTTTCATGCTGAAAGAACCTTCCTCACAGGAACTCTGTGAGGTAGGACTGGGCTGGTATTATCCTCATTTCACAGAAGGGAAAGCTCTAGGTCTATACAGTAAAGTGACTTACCTAGGATGATATAGCCACTAAGTAAAAAAAGCCATATAGCAGAGTAGAAAGAGCTCAGAATGTGTAATAAGGGAGCCCAGGTTTAAGTCCTGATTTTATTATAACCCATGTTCTTGGGCAAGTCACTTCTAATCTCTCTAGGCCTCAGTTTCCTGTTCTATAAAATGGGAAATTGGTACTAGATGACTTCCCTTCTAACTCTAAATCCCATGACCTTGTATTGTGAAGATTCAAAATTCTCATTTTAAGGACAGAGCTTTGTCTGGTAGAGTGCCCTATGTATCTCAGCACCCTGGCCCTGGACCTCAATCCTGTTTTCTTTTCTTTGCCCTTCCTACACTCTCCAGACTACAAATATGTTTTTATTTCCTAGAATATCTATTTACAAGGGGAATGAGTATTTAAAAGACTATTAATTATAAAGTTTATGTGACTACCAGTGTGAAAAAAAGACTTCTCCCCAGCAATCAGACTATGAGGCTATTAATATTCCTAAACCATCCTTCCTAGTAGAATTCTTCCTAAGATTCTAGAGCATCCAATTGCTACCTGATCCAAAAAGACAATTGAGTTCTTTTTTTTATATATAGAGTAGTTACATACCCAGTTAGACCTGGTCAGGGACTCTGGTGCTTTTCTTCAGACTGTAATCCTGTGCTTTTATTTCTACAATCATTGTGGTTGTTGTTAAGTCATTTAAGTCATGGCTGACTCTTCACAATTCCCTTTGGGGTTTTCTTGGCAATGATCCTGAAATGGTTTTCATTGTCCTTTTCTAGCTTGTTTTATAGAGGAGGAAACTAAGGCAAACAAGGTTAAGTGGTTTGTCCAGAGTCATATAGCTAGTAAGTATCTGAGGCCATATTTGAATTTAGGAGCATGAGTGTTCCTGACTCCAAGTCTGGCATTCTATTGACTGTACCACCTGCGTACACTTATCTCCAACCATACCCTCCTGCTAAACTACTATCTACCAAAGTAATTAGAATGACCTTTCCACAAGTGAGAGCATCACATGACCCAACATATAGCATTTCAGAAAAATAAGGTACCTAATTCCAAAGAGACTCCCCAAACAACTACAAGGATCCTCTCTTCTATAGCACAGAATTGGCAGAACAGAAAAGAAACCATTGTTGGACTGAATCAATCAATCAGCTAGCATTTATTAAGTGCCTTCGATGTGCCATGCATTATGCCAAGCTCTGGGGATAGAAAAGTCAAAAACAAAATACACCCCAGCCCTCAAGTTGCTTATTTTCTAAAGCAGAGATTCTTAAGGTGAGGTCCAAGGATCCTTAAGATTCCAGCAGGTACATGAACTTGGATGAGAAAAAAGTTGCATTATTATTTTAATGCAATGTAATCCTATATATTTTATTTTATGCCAAAAGACTGCATGACTTAAGAAAGGCTAAGAACTCCCAGTCCAAAGTTAGAAAAGATGAAATATATGCAATTGTCTCATGCTCCCCCACCTACACACCCTAGTGGGGAAAGGTTAAGGCTCATGAGAGGATGAGGTGTGTCATTATTTGCCCACTAGGGATAAAGTCAATTAATTTATTCAACACATCTAAGTGCAAGACCCTACTCACGGCATGGTGCAGAAAGCAAAGAATCAAAGAACCAAAGTATTTTAGCATTGAAAGTGACTTTAATTTGGTTCCTGCCATCAAGGGACTCGGTATAATAGGGAATGTAAGATAGATTCACAAATAATTAAAACATTTTTAAAAGGTCCTTGTATATACCAATGTGGGAACATTCTCTGTCAGCAATTCCTCTCTATGTATGGACTTAGAAGGTTGATTGGGAGTCTGAGATGTTAAGAGGTCATCAATGGAATCAATCAGCCTATAGTCATATAGATCTTAGGTCATATGATCATGGAGTTGAAAGGGATCTCCAGCACAATTCCTTCATTTTACAGATGAAAAATCAGGTCATGAAAGTAATTGTCTCAAGGTCCATAGATAGGAAACATCACTAGAAGCAACTGCTATGTGTAAGACAAAGGATATGAACCCAGGTCTTCTTGTCCCCAAGGTTAGCCCTCTGTGCCCTGCTCTATGTGATTTTTTAAATAAATGCATGCATCAGAATATATAAATGCATAAAGAAGTACAAATATCTACTACAATTACTATTTGTTTTGAGATGTTCCCAGGAAAAGCACTCACTATCTAATAATATAGAGATCTACATGGAATATCTATTCACAACAGTAAAGGGTCTACACTGACCCAAAGGAATCCACTTATTTAGGATTCAGGTGGTGATCAATAAAAGATCAAAAGTGACCCCACAAAGTAGGATTTGTTTCATTTACAGCTCTCAATTCTCTTGCCAAAAGTGCCAATGGAGTTGACATTATTTGCATACTTAGATACTTACATGAACCTGTGGTCACCTCAGTGTGAGTAAGTCCTTTCCTAGTAGAGATCATAATCTTTTCACACAAATTTTGTGATTCACAATTTGTTATTTGTGGTGATTCTTGTCTGTCTCTCCAACCCTGATAGATGTATTCAAGGTGCTAGAGGCACTTCTCTATGTTTCACTGATGATCAATGTAACACATGGGCTTTTTATCTGTTACCCCTCTTTCTTTCTTCAGAACCAGCTAACTTCCTTTTCTGTTCACTCATGTGCTCAATGATAATATCTTTCTGTCATGTCCTGCATACAAACAGTCTGGGAAAATACTAGTAATAATGATGATGAAAAGAAATGAAGAGGAAGAAGAAGAAGAAGAGGAAGAAGAAAAAGAAGAGGAAGAAGAAAGAAGAAGAAGAAGAAGAGGAAGAAGAAGAAAGAAGAAGAGGAGGAGGAAGAAGAAGAGGAGGAAGAAGAGGAAGAAGAAGAAGAGGAAGAAGAAGAAGGAAGAAGAGGAAGAGGAAGAAGAAGAAGAGGAAGAGGATGAAGAGGAAGAGGAGGAGGAAGAAGAAGAAGAGGAAGAGGAAGAAGAAGGGGAAGAGGAAGAAGAAGAGGAAGAGGACGAAGAGGAAGAGGAGGAGGAAGAAGAAGAAGAGGAAGAGGAAGAAGAAGGGGAAGAGGAAGAAGAAGAGGAAGAGGAAGAAGAAGAAGAGGAGGAAGAAGAAGAAGAGGAGGAAGAAGAAGAGGAAGAGGAAGAAGAAGGGGAAGAGGAAGAAGAAGAAGAGGAAGAGGAAGAAGAAGAAGAGGAGGAAGAAGAAGAGGAGGAAGAAGAAGAGGAGGAGGAGGAAGAGAGAAGAAGAAGAAGAAGAAGAAGAAGAAGAAGAAGAAGAAGAAGAAGAAGAAGAAGAAGAAGAAGAAGAAGAAGAAGAAGAAGAAGAAGAAGAAGAAGAAGAAGAAGAAGAAGAAGAAGAAGAAGAAGAAGAAGAAGAAGAAGAAGAAGAGGAGGAGGAGGAGGAGGAGGAAGAAGAGGAAGAGGAGAAGGAAGAAGAAGAAGAGGAAGAAGAAGAAGAAGAGGAGAAGGAAGAAGAAGAGGAAGAAGAAGAAGAGGAAGAAGAGGAAGAGGAAGAAGAAGAAGAAGGAAGAAGAGGAAGAGGAAGAAGAGGAAGAGGAAGAAGAGGAGGAGGAGGAAGAAGAAGAGGAAGAAGAAGGGGAAGAGGAAGAAGAGGAAGAAGAGGAGGAAGAGGAGGAAGAAGAAGAAGAAGAAGAAGAGGAAGAGGAAGAGGAAGAAGAGGAAGAGGAAGATGAAGAAGAGGAAGAAGAAGAAGAGGAGGAGGAGGAGGAAGAAGAGGAGGAGGAAGAGGAGGAGGAGGAGGAGAAGGAGAAGAAACTCTTTCTTTATAAGGCCCTTGACCCAAGATGAGAATCAATCCCAAACCAATATTGTCCTATCCGGGAACTATGGCTGATTGAGTTCCTCCATTATATGCCTTCATGGTCCCAAATGCAATGACAGCTAAGACAACCCATGGTTTTCCCTGCTCTTCCTTCCAATGGGAATTTAGAAAGAAAATAATGAGCTACCATACCACAGTTAAGGAAATTCTTATTTGCTACCAATTTACATGAGATAAGGGAGACAAGAATCAAAGACAGATGAGGCAGGCAAGATATATAGGTATAAAAGATACTACAAAAAGAGGAAAAAGAAATGAAGAGTTACAAAAGCAAAAAAAAAGGTACACAGAGTGAGAAAAAGATATGAGGAGGGAGAGAATAAAAGGGATGTTGCCATATGTAATGGGAGTCAGAAGACCTGCTTAAATTTGAATCCTGCTTCTCATAATTATTTTTGATTAATCATGGGCAGATAATTTTACTTCTCTAGGTTTCAGCTTCCTCATCTGAAAAAAAATGGTGTTAATAACTATAATACCTATCTTACAGTGTTATTGTGAGAATCAAATAAAATAATGCATGGGAGTGCTTTATAAATTTCAAATCACTATATACTGTAAATGCCAGTTACTGTTATTACTGAATTCCTGTTTAGTTTGTTAGTTAATAATATATTGGCATTAGAAAAAAATCTAAAGCCTATAATTTGCCTATGGACTATTTCCACTGCCCAGACTAATTCCTCTCTCAGCCTCTGATAGGAAAGAAACCTCACTCCATCTCTGCCCCCCCAGAGATTCCTCCCCATTCCTCTACTCTAACTTCACTGGTCAAACCAGCCAGAGTCACATTCCAACAACCCTAATCATCTCAGTGCCATCCCCAACAAGATAAAATAATCTGCATGTTCTGAAGGTTCAATGCCATCCTTTTGCCAGAGCTATCCTGATTCTGCCCTCAGATCTTGGACTCCTGGGAGCTGGTACCACAATGTCTGAAGCTGCTGCCACTACTTTTGTTTCTTATTCCAAATTCATCCCAAATAGCAAACTTTGAGGAGTTGTATCCCATGAGGGAAGAAAGAAACCACTCAAGCCAACTAAAATTTCTTGGACTCCTAATTGAGAATCCAAATTTTAATTGTGTCTCTCTTTGGTGTCCTTCATCAAAGAGTTGCCTTCAAGTAATATCTTAGATGTTCTGCCTGGGCTATCCTTGGATCATGTGATTATACTTAGATTCAATGCTACAAGAGTCTAACATTTGAAACATAAGCTACCATCCTCTAAACCAAAGACAAATTGGAAAACAATCTCTATCCTCAAGAAATTAACATTCTTCTTGGCAGGAGAGGGCTAGGTGAATAACATCTACACAGATAGCAAATACAATATAATAGGAGAAATAAGCAAGCACTAAGAACTATAAAGATCATAAAAGGCTTCTGTCAGCAGGGGCAATTGGGGTAAGCCTTAAAGGAATCTAAAGAATCTAAGAGGTAATGGTGAGAAAGGTTAGAATTCTTGGAATTCATCGGAGCCAGTGAAAAGGCAAAGCATCAGGAGATGAAATTTCAAATTTGGAGAACAATAAATAGGTCAATTTGATTGAAATCTAAAGTGCCCAAAAGTAATGTGGAAAGAAATGTGGAATAAGTTAGAAAAGGTAAGTGGAAGTAAGACATGAAGGGCTTTAAAAGACAAGCTAAATGGATTTGAATCTGTTCTCAGACACTTCCTACTTGTGTGACCCTGGGCAAGTCACTTAAGCCCATTTGTCTAGCCCCTGGCCTTCTATTTTAGAGATGTTACTAAGACAGAAAATAAGTTAAAAAATAAGGTGAGGATTTTCCATTCCCATGTAGCTGGAGCAATCTAGTGATTCAAAAGTTTTTCCTTACACAAAATCTAAATTTACTTCCTCCTCATTTTCACCCATTTCTCTTACTTCTGTTTTTCAGGACCAAACAGAACAAATCTAACCTCTGATCCATATGGCAGCCCTTCAGAAACTTAAAGACAGCCACCCCCTGCCCAAATCTTCTCCAAGATAAAAGTCTCCAGTTCCTTCAATAGATCCTCATACAGCATGACCTGGAGAATCTTCACCATTCAGATTACCCACCTTCAATTTACCAATGTCCTTCCTAAAATATGGTCTCTAGAACTGAACACAGTACTGCAGATGCTGTCTGACTAGGGCACAGTATAGCAAAAGGATCAATCAATAGAAGAGATTATTATCAATTCCATAGTCCTAATTGCTATTCTTCTATTCATGTGACTTAATATTGCATTCTTTTTCAAAGGTAAGCTGTGTCCATATAATCATGTGACTGACTGGCCAAAGGACAGGCAAGGGCCCAAACAACTGAGTGTCCAAATAAATATGAGCTCATCCAGAAGGTATATTTTCCAGTTTGACTTGTTCAATGAGTGACTTTTGTGTTGCTGCTATTTCAGAACCAAGTCCTTCTACCTATCATCTGAATGAGATTCAGCTGTGGACAGCTCCAGCCACCTCTGTACTCCAGCATCAGGGCCTTTTCATTGTGGGGCTAACCTTTTTGTTAAGTCAGAAATTCTATAGTAGGCTATTGAGATCTAAGAGTATTGACATACTTGGGAGCGGATTAGGGAAGTGTGTCTTAAACAAACCTTCTTTTCAAGACACATAATCATAGTACTTAGAGTTCAAAAGGAACTGAACAATCATCTGGTCCAATCAAAGAGGAAGAAATTGAGGCTCAGAGAGTTTTTAAAATAACTTTCCCAAGGTCCCAGAGAGGGCAGGTCCAGGATTTGAAGCTGGAATGAAAGATTTAAAACTAGAAAGGATCTTGGAGGTCATCTAGGAAACTTCTCATTTTACAGATGAGAAAACTGAAGCCCCCTTTCTATAAAATTCTGCTGTGTGTTCATTCTGATCCCAGAACCGTCCTTTACCCTGCTATATGATCTTAAGCAAATGGCTTATATATCTCAGGTACCTCCTCAGTTTGTTCCCTCCAACATAGAGGTGATACCATACCAACACCTATAATATAACAATAACTCATAAAGGTGAATATAAAGCCTTGAGCAAATAGAATCAAGAGAAATAACAATAGTATACCCCTTGTAACTATCCCCTACCATGTCCTTTGGTTGAGGAATTGATTCTTAAAAGATCAATTCCATTGTGTTCTAGACCAATTAACAATGGAAGATTTGAGGATCTCAGTCTTCCAAAGAGTTCTTAGTAACTCAGCTTCTTACCTAGTCTTACATGCCTCAATTGTGAATCAATTTAGGAAAGCTGCAGAAGATAGACTTCAAGTTAGTGGATGAAGAAAGAGACTAAATAGTTACACTGTTGTCCCAGCAAGAATATTTTAGTATAATTGAAAAAGAAGAGACTTGAAGTCATTTGACCTTTTTTGAGTCCTAGCTTCAACATTTACTGTCCATATAGCCATAATCAACTTACTTATGAGGTCTCTGGGCTTTGTTTTCCTCCCTATTAAAAAAGAGATTACATTTGTACCTCCTACTAGAAGAGTTATGTTAGGTAGCTTAGTGGATAAAGTTCTAGACTCAGAGTTAAGAAGACCTGAGTCTAAATCTGGCCTTAGGCACTTACTAGCTTTGTAACCCTAGGCAAGTCACTTAACTTAAGCCTCAGTTTCCTCATGTGTAAAATGAGGAGAATAATAATAGCACCTACTTCTCTGGGTTATTTTGAGGATAAATGAGGTATTTGTAAAGCATTTTGCAAAGCTTAAAAACACCATATAAATGCTAACTATTATTATCCATAATATCATCTGAGCAGGCAGTTCTTCTACCAATGTAACTCACAGGTCTCCCAAGAATTGCTCTGGTTTAAATATGTGTGTATGTGAATTATTGCTACATGCTGATTATGTAGCTGATTTCCAACCATCAAGAAATAAGTCTCTCCACATTTAACTATGTTGATCTTCAAATGACAGACACAATTCAGCTAACAGCTCATACGATTCATGTAATTGTGAACTATTTATTACTATCCTGGGATATAAAGCAACAGTGCACCTCACTGTATTATTGGGATAGCAGCCCTTTCCCTCTGCTCTGGACTTGCTACTTGCCCTTCAGAAGTAGCCTTAGATTGTATTTCATCCACTCTAAATCAAGCCACCATTCAAACTCTAATTAAATGTCTGAAAGGTACTTCCATGATCTGACTATGAAATAACTTAAGGGTAGAAAAGGGAAACACTAGAGAAAGATCCAAGAAGAGCTCAAGGATGGGAGGTAGGAAAGTTCTGCATGTATCCTCAGGTTATTGGCAAAATAATCAAATGGCTTCATATAAAAACCATCTGCCCAGAATCTTAGTACCCTGGAAAGTATTGCTAAGATTCTGAAGAGAAAAGCAGAATGCATGTACTCCTCAAATTCTAATTAGAATCTAATTATTCCAACACAGGGCCTTAAAATTTCTGGAATAGGCTCTAGTTATTCTAGAATGCATTACTGGAATGCTAAGGTAAGCTCCTATGACTATAGTATCTTTCCCCTCTGAAGTTCTAGAATAGAGCCCTGTAGTTCTAGGATATACCACTGAAATTCTAGAACAGCATCCTATAGCCCATCCTTAGGATTTTAGTCTTATGATTCTAGAGTGCATTCCTGAAATTATAGGTTCCTATAGTTCTAGAGTATGTGTTCTTAAAATGCTAGACTATGTTGCCTAAAAGCCTAGAATATAATCCTGCCATCATATCATCACCTAGCACTGGAGCCTTGAGGAGTCATCTTGGCTAGATCTCAGATTTCAGTAATATGCATTTATTTCATCCAAAAGAGAGTTATCTAGTATCTTCATAAAGGTCACTCAAGTAGGTCTCACCATCTAGAGGGAAACACAGCTCATCTTTTCAAGATTGGAGCCATTTTAACCAAACTTTCTCTTCCAAGGTGGGAAACCAAGCTGCACTTCCACTCTGAAAGAGAAGAGGAAAGCAGATGAACAGCTGGTGTGTGCACATTTGGACAGCTCTGACAATGCATCCCTTCTCAAGGTGACAGGAACATGCAGCTGCCTAATGGGTACAGAAGTGTCTATTCTTTCTCTGTGACATTTATTGTGAAATATCTGAGTGGTACTGAGAGACATGCAAGGCTTTCTCCCTCCTTATCAGGCGACCCTGGTCAGTGTCCTGCTGTCAAGGACTAGAATAATTTATGTCAGAGCTTCAAGTGTTTACTTATCAGGCTCAAAGACTGGGCTGGCCAAAAAATCAGCCAGACTGGCTCCTTCGGACCCCTTTCCCTCCCACTCCAATCTTTTCCTGCCAGTGGGGAAAAATGAGTTCAGGGTGTTGCTTACACTCCACCAGGCAACGACATCAGAAACAACAACAGAGAAGGTGTAAGGGCTGGTGCCATATTCTGGGCAGCCTGTACCCCTCAGCTTAACTCCCACCAACATGGGAAATGCCAAGAATCTTTCAGGAGCATTTCCCATCCAGGAAAAGAAACCTAAAAAATTCAGAATGGCTCCTCAATGCCAGTTCCATGTGAGACAAACATTTAGTTGTCCAAATATATGCTCTTTCTCTCAACTAGAGGTTAGCCACCCTGAGGTACCCAACTTAAAGACATTAAAGGGTAATGTACTTTAAAATTTTAATGGTTATAAATTGATGGATTAAAAAATTCTTTTTGCTTTTAATTTGTCAAGACAGAAATAAAACCAATTTTAGTGAAAAACTATGAGAAAACAAAATAAACAAAAATCCTCACTAAATATAGCAGAAATAAGTATCATTGGGTACATGAACACATTGCTTCCATTTCCACCCATTTTTTTCTTTCAGTTTTATCTTTCTCTTGCCATCTTGGCTTACCATTTTCTCTTCTTTCTTTAAATTCAACAAATAACCATTGGGCATCTGGCCACAAAGTGTCAGTATCTGCTTTGCACTCCTCCACGATGTTTCTCCTAGACTGTTCCTGGACTGTTCCTCAGTCTCAAAGAAACCTATAATCTCAGAGTTGGGTGTAATTCCAGGATACCTAATATAATCTATTCCTGAACAGCAATATCTGCTATTACCCCCCTAATGAGTGTTCATCCATTGCATGAAGACCTACAGTGTCAGGGAGTCCACTACCTCCCAAGGAAGCCTATTACATTTTAAGATAGCCCTAATCAGTAAGGAAGGCTTCTTGGGCAGACACCAGTATTGCCTTGGTCTCCATAAACTGGCCTTGATGGATCTGCTGCAAGTTCATTTTCCAGCCTCAGGGTTCTTTGGCCTGAATCTAGTGTATGAGCTCTAGAATTGATGAGGTGAGTGTGAGAGGTAGGCACAGAGCCCAGAGAAATCACCACTAGTCTTTTTGGTTAAGCAGTATAAGTGAAGTAGAAAGCATTCTGGCTTGGGATTCAAGAGACCTAGCCTGAAATCCTGATTCTGACTCTCAGCAGCTGTGTGACCTTTGTTAAGTAACATTGCCATTCTGGATCTCAGTTTCTTCTTTTGTAAAATGGAGATAACTAAGGTACTCTGGAAGAAGAGGAATAAAAATCTCATTCTTAGGAACATGAACTTTTAACAAATATTTATTCTTTCTCATCTTTGTCTCTTCTCTGTATCTCTCAGTCCCTGTTTTCCCCTCTGTGTCTTGTTGTTCTCTGTCTCTGTCTCTGTATCTCATTCTCTTCCTCTCTTCTTTTTGTTTTTATTTTTCAGGTAATGTGAAAAAGTGTAAGGAGCATTGAATTTGAAACTAAAAGACCAGTTCAAATGCTGGATCTGTTCGTTCTGGACTGTGTGACCTTGGATGAGTTATTGAAAACACTGCACCTCAGTTTCCTTATGAATAAAATGAAAGGGTTGGACCAAATGACCTCTAGATTCCCATCAAGCTCTAAATCTGTAATCTTATGATCTTTCAATGTGATCACTGTAATAAAAATGCCTTGAGGGCCTTAAAATATTACAGACATGTGAATTATTATTATTGCTATTGTTATTGTTATTGTTATTATTATTATTGCCTGATGCCATGCCCTTGAACCTGATCTGCTCCCTGGTCCCTGAATTCAGTGCTTTCAGAATTTAGCTAGGATTCTCTGTTAGTTCCCAGGATTGAAGCCAAATCCTACCTTGTGCTTGAATCCTGCTTCACTCCCTAAATTACCCCAAAAGGATAGATGAAAGTTAATGGAACTGAATAGTACTTGGAGGCTGGATGGCAACAATTTGAGGTCCCTTCCTTTCCCCTGCCTTATATGCCCCCTGCCACTGGTGTGGCGGACATTACTCAACTTGGATAGGGGGCTAAAAAGAGCTGGTCTAGAGTTACTAGGAAGAATTGTCTCTAATCACCTCCTACTTGACAGTGATCCCTTATATGACCCCTATTAAAATCATAATCCCCCACTCAGATGGCCCAGGGAGGATTATTGAGATTGAGTCATGTTAAGTGGAGGGTTATCTTATCTATCACTACACACACACACACACACACACACACACACACAATGTCCACATCCTACACTAAGAATGAAAAATAGCCCCCTGATGCTTCTGCTGCCTGGTTATATAGGAACAGCTCTGTTGAGGAGGAGCTGTATCAGTCAGTCTAACCAATGAATAGACCAGTTAAGTGTAGTTCAGATACTGGGAATCTGGATACTCATTCCACTTTTCTAGATGTGGTAAGAGTTTGTTGTTGCTAATGCTGCTGTTGCCATTTGTTTTTATTTGACTTGGTTGTTCTTCGTTTCTCCGTAAACGTATCTTTTTTAAAAACCCCAAACTTGTCAGCCAAATTACAAGGAAAAAAGAATTTTTCCATCAATTGACAAGTACTAATTATCTAGTATATACCAAGCACTGTGCTAGGTGCTGGTAATACAAATACAAACAAAAAAATCACTACTCCCACTACTAATGGGAGATAGAGGGGGTGGGGGTGGGAAGAAAGCTACATACATACACACATAGAGAGATACATAGATAATAGACAGACAGGTAGATATATATATAGATAGATAGAAAGAGATAGATAGATGGCATATAGAAATATATATATATATATATATACAGAATGAACATGAAGAAGAATAAATACATATCAATATAAGATAATTGAAGAGGGATTGCCCAAGTAGTTGGTAAAGGAAATATTCTATGAGGTAAAGAAGGGGGAGGAAGTATAGTCCAGGCATGGAGAATAACCAATCCAAAAGCATGGCGATAGACCATGTGTAAGGAACAAAGAATACGCCATTTTTACCAAACTATAGGGTATGAGAAGAAAAGTACTTCGTATATTTTGAAGGGGCACAGTATGACTCTGGTGGCATGAGAAGGGAGTGGGTGAGCAGTAGCTAGCCTAAACCAGATTTGGATCTCTGGATTACTCAGATGAGCTGGAATAGAGAAAGCAGGAAACCAGGAAGACTAGTTGGGGAAGTAGGGCTATTGGTCTCTTCCCATCTGGGCCAGTCCTTCACAACCCATTATGATCACTCATGAGACATGCAAGAATAGCATCTCAACTGCTTTTCTATAAGCTGATTGTAGATAGACTTTGTGTTTCAGGTCAGAGGCCCGATGACATTTCTCTGGACTTATTTTCTACAGTTTCTTATACAAACCTTGTACCAATTAGGGATTTGATAGATGTTTGTTGACTTTTATGCCAGCTTTGAAGACAAGTTCAAAATAAAATATATTGGCTACCTAAAATCCTCAGCCCTTTTCTCCAGATCAGAAGAGGCAATGTCAGGAGATCACCAAGATAAGAGGACCAGAGACTAGCACAGTAGGGCAGGTAGTCACAAAGAATTATGGAACTTCAGAGGCATCTGTTCTAACCCCTCGCTGAATAGGAAAGCCTTCTACACCATCCCCAACAAGTGTTCTTCCAGCCTTTGCTGGAAGACCTCTAATAAGGGGGATTCCACTACCTCTCAGGCAGCCCATAATTTTTGAGGATAGGTCAAATGGTTAGAAAAGTTTGTTTGGGGGGCAGCTGGGTAGCTCAGTGTGTTGAGAGCTAGACCTAGAAACGGGAGGTCCTAGGTTCAAATCTGACCTCAGACACTTCCCAGTTGTGTGACCCTGGGCAAGTCACTTGACCCCCATTGCCCAGCCCTTACCACTCTTCTGCCTTGGAGCCAATACACAGTATTGACTCCAAGATGGAAGGTAAGGGTTTAAAAAAAAAAAAGTTTGTTTGTTTTTTAAATCAAGCCTAAATCTGCCTCTTTGTCATTTCTAACCACTGCTTCCCAGTTCTACCCTCTTGGGTCAAGAAGAAGTCTAATCCTTCTTGTGCATGCTGGCCAGAGAATATGTCCTCTACTAAGTCTTCTCTTCTCCATATTTCACATTTTCACTTCCTTCAGCTTCTCCTCAATGAAGGGCATGATCTGAAGGTCCTTTGTCATTCTGGATACTCTTCTCTGGACACTCTCCAGCTTATCAGTTTCTGTTCTAAAATGTAACATCCAAAACTGAATACAATGTTCAAGGAGTGACCTTCCCAGGGTAGAGTGCAGCTTGATTATTGCCTCCAAAGATCTGCATACTACATCACTTTTAACCTAATATTTTAAGCATTCTGCAGGACTTCATGAGTCTGTCAGGCATCGCTCCTCCACAATGCTACCTGTTCCTCATCCTTTCTGCCTTCACTCCCACCCCACATATACAGAGCTCCTCTCTTTTTTTTTTTAACCCCTACCTTTGCTTTGGTCTTAGAATGGATACTAGGTATTGGCTCCAAGGCAGAAAAGGCTAGGCAATTGGGGTTAAGTGACTTATCCAGAGTCACACAGCTAGGAAGTACCAGAGATCAGTTTTGAACCCAGGACTTCTCATCTCCAGGTCTGGTGCTCTGTTCACTGAGTCACCTGATCCACTGAGCTGCATTCTCAACCTGGAGTTCACGAATTTTTTTTTTTAAGTTTTAGCAGCTATATTTCAACATAATTGTTCCCTTAGTCATCTAATGTATTGCATTCATTTAAAAAGAACCTGAGAAGTGGGCTCTAGCATTACCCAGACTGCCAAAGGAGTCCATGACATACATAAAACAGATAAGAATCTCTTTCCTGAGGACTCAGGTTTTCTAGGATATAAAATCCTCTGAAGTCTTCCTCTGATTCTTCTTTGTGGCTATGAGGTGAGCCTAGGTTCCAAAAGTCCATTTGCAATGTAAGCCCTACCAAGATAGAAAGGCTTCAAGAATGGGCTAGTGACAGACTCAGTCGATCCAGTCTTTAGATACTAAACCAAGAATATGGATACAGGAGACTGGCCATCAGGTAATGAAATCTGTCAGCCACAATGACTCACAAAGACTATCAGCTAAGACATGGAGGGATGGAGACCTGCATGGAAGAGAGGATGCAGATCAGTGAAACCATGGATCCTTAAAACACTGAAGAAAGACTATAGGGATAGTATTTGAGGTGAATGGCATTGATGGTCATTTCTAAGGAGAAATGGGCATCAGGCTTCTATTCTAAAATTAGTTTTATGGGGAAAACAGTCAATTAACATCATTTTGACTTTCCTAGGAAGGTGACCCACAAATTTGAGGACTGCCTATTTTGTAAAGCTTTTGGCAGATGTAATATGTATTATAAATGGGGAGCGCTGAGTGAATGAGAGAAAGAGAGAGAGGGAGAGGGAGGGAGCAAGGGAGAGAGAGACAGAGACAGAAAGAGAGAGAGACAGAGAGAGAGACAGAGAGAGAGAGAGACAGAGACAGAGACAGAGACAAAGACAGAGAGAGAGAGAGAGAGAGAGAGAGAGAGAGAGAGAGAGAGAGAGAGAGAGAGAGAGAGAGAGAGAGAGAGAGAATATTCTAAGCTAAGAAAGTCAGACAGTTTACAACTTCTGGTTCTGAAATACTGCATACACATCCTATAAGTTTATAACCCCAGTGGACACACTTTATAAAATGTGTCTTGAGGCCTAGACAGGGTTCTCATGAGGGAAATGAGAGTCTCATTCTCACAGAACTAACCCAGTATTCTTTCTGAAGGAACAATGAACCCATGGTTATGGGATTGGGAAGGTGGAGAGGAAGCTCCATTCTACATACTCTCTCTTCCCTTCTTTCTCGGGCATCAGGACATGGAACCAGCTGGAGAATTCCCCTCTTAGTAAATAGAATATGATCATTACTACTATATATATATTATTACAACATATAATTATATGGCATTATTACAGCATCAAGTGAGAAACCCCTTTGGCTACTAGAATCTTTATGAACAATAAGTTAAATGAATGAAGCTATCATTGTGCTGTAGTGGGTAGATCATTTTAGACTTGAAGTTAGTAAGACACGAGTTCAAATTTCACACCAGGTATTTGCTAGCCACATAAGCATGTGTAAATTGCTTAATTTCTCTGAATCTCATTTTCCTTATCTATAAAACATGAACAATAATAGTTGTACCTACCTGGCATGACTTCTATGAGGCCCAAATAAGCTTATGCATGGAAATCACTTCAAACGTTTTAAAGGGCTATGTAAATGTCAGTTATTATTATCTGACCTTGCTCCTCCACAGCAGTTATTTTAAGCTCCATTCCTTCCTGAAATAGGGCTGCGTGAAGTGGGAGGGGGTGGAGGGACGGGTGGCAGGTGAGAGATCCTCTGCACCCTGGTACCGTTGTTTTCCATAGCAATGTTTCTACAACTTTCCCTCACTTCACCTACACAAAGATCACATGGGATAAGACAGTGTCCAAGGAGAAGATACCATGACAACGGACTACTTAGAATTCTATGTCATGTAGTAGGAGAGAAAAGTGTGAAGCAGCCAACGGTAGCTAGATCTAATTATTCCCCATCATTACCTTTAGGCCTAAGATGACTCAATCAATAATTTATTAAGTGTCTATTGCTGTGCTGGAGGCTTTGGTGAACAAAGTTACTTGTGTTTATAGCTTATCCTGCTGTAAACTCCTCAAGGGCAATCATGGTCTTATTTCATCTTTCTATCCCTGCCTTCCCATTTCCCAACTTAGTCTGGGGTTTTGAATATAGTAGGTGCAGAACTGATGTTTGCTCAGTGAATCGTTGAATCCCAGAGTGAGAAGGCCCATCAGAAGTCATCTAGCTGAGAATGTACCCATTGGACAATTCCAAAAAGGCATCATTCAACCTCAGCTCTCGTGAGGGAAGACTCAATACCCTCTGAGATAACCATCCCACTAGATCAGTAATGGCAAACCTTTTAGAGACGGAGTGCCAGGTCCCACCCCCACCCCACCTCCTAGTGCCCCTTCCCTCCACCAAGTCCCAGGGGTGCCCCATCCTACCTTACCCTACACAGGGGAAGAAGGAAGCCCTCCTATTGGCTGCTGTGTATAGAGGTAGGTGAAGTGAGGAATGTCCTCAGTGAGTGGAGAGAGGGGGAGGGGAGTGGCCCAAGCACTCTGCTCCCCTCCAGCTCTGCCACCTGTGAGCCTCAGCAGGGGAAGTGTCCTATGGAGAGGGGGAGAATAGCAGCTCCACCCAAGTCCTTCTGTCTTTCTAGTAACAAACTATGGTGGGAGTGGGGGGTGAAGGGGAGCCAAGGTCACATGTCCACAGAAAGTGCTCTGCTTGCCATCTTTGGCACCTATGCCATAGGTTCACCATTGTTGCTCTAGACTAAATATTTCCAGTTACTATAATCAGTCTGTATACAACAATACATTATTAAATTACTAGTAATATCATAAGTATTAATTATTAATAATATTATTAGTAATCTGTATATAGCATGGTCTCTATTCCTCTCCCCATCATGATCATTCTTCTCTAGATACATGTCTCTTTGCCAATGTCCTTCCAGAACTAAGTACAATGCTCCAATTCTGATGTAAATAGAATAGAGGACATCTATTAATATTGATTATGACCAAAATTCATTTTTTGACTTCCACAAGATACTACTATTACAATTAATTGATCTGAAAGATGTATAAGGGGGAAAGGGCTAGCATAGAAAATTATCCTACCTAGTTTAGGGTAAATAGCAAGATGTTACTTACTGATAGCTTAACAAGGTGAGAACAGATCTCCACTTTTGACCAAGTAGGAACAAGGACTGGACACCTTCAATTAATCACAAACCTTAGATTAAATTTGAAAAGTTCTTGATCAATAGAAATATCCTTGAACACTCAATGACCTATAGAGATGTTGTATAGGAAGTCCAGTTAGATTACTTGAGAGTTAGATTGTGGAGCTTATATAAAACCAGCAAGCTCTTTTTAAAATCTTTTCTTTTTTCTATTGTCACGCAAAACACATTTCCATAATGGTCATTGTTGTAAGAGTACACTCATACATAATCAAAAACCCATAATTAAACTAAAGATACACTGATGTGAAAGACGACTCCAATAGTTCTTTTTCTGGAAGTGGAGAGCATTCTCCATCATCAATCTTTCAGGATTGTCCCAGGTCATTGCAATGCTGAGAGTAGCCAAGTTTTCACAGATTATCAACATCCAATATTGCTTATATTTTGTACAACGTGCTCCAAAGTGGTACTTGAACTGCGTCTAAAGTTTCCAAATTTAAAAACAAGGTGATGGCTTTTCTGAAGATTCTATATCAGAAAAGTCTCTTGATGGAAAATTAATCACAAGAACCTGCTAAAGGAATAGCATATAGTAAAAACAGTACCTACTATGGGTAGGTAGTCAGAAGAATGATGTACAAATCCTGGCTGTACTTCTTACTAGTTGCACAGTGGTTAGTTAGAACATTGAGCCTGAAGTCAGGAAGTTCTGAAATCAAATTCAAGCTCACTTACTAACTGTGTGACCCTGAGCAAATCATTTAACTACTGCTGCCTCAGTTGCCTCATCTGTAAAATGGGAATAATAATAGCACCTTTCTCATAGGGCTGCTGTGAGAATTAAATAAGATAATTATTTGTAAAGGTTCTTAGCACAGTGTCTGGCACATAGAGGACTCTTTCTCTGTTTGACTCCAAGAGGCAGAACCAGGAGTAATTAGCAGAGGATACAAAGAGGCAAAGGGCCTTGAAGTAAGGGGGAAACTGACACCCTTCATTCAAAGATATCCCCCCAAAAGAGTGGGCATCCTTAAGGGTGACAAGGGTGCCTCCTTGTTGGAAGCCTTTAACTCAGGCTCAGATAGCCATTTGTTTGAGCACAATGAAGTAGTGATTCTTTTTTCAGTTATGGTTGGACTAGATGATCACTGAAGTCCTTTCCAGATCTGAATTCCTATCCATCTTTGGACCAGGTGATTTCCAAGGTCCTTTCCAGATCTAAATCAAAAGATCATAGATCTAGAGCCGGAGGCAGAAATGGAAAGAATCTTCTAATCCAACACTCCCACTGTACAGAAAAGAAAACTGACACCTAGGTAAAATTAAGTGATTTGCTCAAGGACCCACAGGAAGTAAACACCAAAGGCAGGATTTGAATCTATGACCTCTGACTCCATTTTACCATACAGTAATTCTAAATTAAGGGAAAAGTGAAAACAATTCCTTTTATTTATGAAAACCTAAAACATTACTAAGGAAGGCAATTTTTCTCACTTTTTCCCCAATAAAAGCCTTGATTCCTAAGGTCTAAATTATTACATATCTGAATTAATGAGTCTTTTCTGCATATAATAATCTCAATCCAAAAAGCACAAACACAAGTGAATTCACTTTGGGACCAACAAGTAATTCCAATAGGAGAATGCCCTATAATGAAGCTCTGGGACCCAGCAGTTTGATTCAGAAAACCAGGGAAGCAGGAGGAGTATCCCATCTCTGGTCCGTTCATTCATCTAGTAGTAGTTGTGTAACCCTTTGTGCTCTCTCAGGAGCTGCCAAGAAATGCTCCATCACTGCTATCTAAAATTTTATTCATCCTTCAAGACTGAGCTCAAAACCTACCCCTTCATGGAACTCTTTCTTGATTCTTGAAGGCAGAACTAACCTTTTCTTCCAATCTTAAAAGAGGTACTTTGTACCTTTCTTTGCTAGATTTCCTTAGGTTCTACATGAGTTTTTATAGATTGTTTCCTAATTGTACTCCTTGGGGAAGCTAGGTGGCTCAGTGGATAGAGAGCCAGGCCTGGAGATGGCAGATCCTGAGTTCAAATTTGGCCTTAGACACTTCCCACCTTTGTGACCCTAGGTAAATCATTTCACTCCAATTGCTAGACCTTATCATACTATTCTTCTGCCTTGGAACCACTACTTAGTATCAATTCTAAGACAGAAGGTAAAAGATTAAAAAAAGAAAGAAAGAAAGAATTTTACTCCTCCCACTAGATTTTAAAATCCAAGAGAGTAGGAGTTATATGTTGATTATCTTTGTGTCCTCAAGCATGTGAAGACTTCCCCTAGTAGAAGGGGTGGGTGAGAACAATTTGTTCCAACAGCCATGAAGGTGACTGAAGCAGGCACTGTGGAGCTCTTAGAGCAGTGATAGCTAACCCTAACCCCTACCCCACTCCTTCAATTCTGAATGCTGTGCCTGCCCATCCAGAGACCATGTGCCATGCCCCTCCCCCCCCATGGAGTGCCAGGGGTGCCCTGCCCCCTCTTACCCAACACAGGGGAGGGAGAAAGCACTCCCATTGAGCTGCTCAGCAGAGGGGTAGGTAATGTGAGGAACATTCTCAGCAGTGTAGAGAGGGGGAGGGGAGTGGCAAGAGTGATCTGCTCCCCTCCAGCTCTGCTGCCTATGAGCCCCCACCTTACCCCCTGTGTGCTCCCATTGACTATTGGGCAGAGAGGCAGGGGATGTGAAAAAACATTGTCAGGCACAGTGGAGAGGGGGAGGGGAGCAGCTCCACCCATGTCCCTCTGCCTTTCTAGTAATGAAGGGGGGGGGCTGCATTCCCACAGAAAGCACTCTGCATGCCATCTTTGGCACCCATATCATAGGTTCACCATCACTGCCTTAGAGCTTTGTCAGCCATTGAAGATGCCAAGTTCATCTACCAAAACATCCCAGACCATCTCCAGTCATCTGACTTTTGTCTTGACACTGGATTTTGATGACTCTGGAAGGAGAGTGAGATTGATAACTGCGACTCTGCTTCAATCCAATTCACATGTAAAGCAGGACATCATGCTGTGATGTCACTGGTACTCTGAAACAAAGGGCAAACAGCACCAACCACAACAATGAAGTCTCTGCACCTCAGTCATTTGATTTCAGTATAACTGAGACATCTCCTAACTCCTCCTTGGAGTATCTGTTTCCTCTTGAATTTCCAAGGCATCCAAGTGATACAGTGAATGACTACAGTGTTGGCCTTGGAATAATGAAGACTGAATTTTCAGAAACTTAGTTATATGACCTAAGCAAGTAATTAACTTCTTTCAGACTCAGTTTCCTCATCTGTGAAGTGGCTATAATAATACTCTGTGTCTGTCAGGGTTATTATGAAGATCAACAGAGATAACGTACGTAAAGTGCTTTATAAATCTAAAAGGGCAATCTAAATGCTAGCTGTTACTGTTATTATCTGAAACATCCGGATTATAGTAGCACTTATCTCACAGGGTTGTTTTAAAGATCAAATGAGATAATATGTGTAAAGCACTTTGTGAACTTTAAAGCTTTATATAAATGTAAGTCATTATCATTATAGTGGGCACTTAAGTCAGATCAGTTCAACAAGTATTAAGTGCCTATTTTGTGGTAGGCACTTTGGATCCAAGGAGAAAGATGACACATTCTTGAGAAGCTTAACTTACACTCTCATTGAGGGGAAAGACAAGTGGACAATTATAAGGCCAGTAGTGACATAGATATAAGAAGACAGACTTGGAATCAGGAAGACCTGAGCTCAGATTCAGCCTCCTACATTTACTGTGCCCTAAGACAAATTTTTCAACCTCTCTGACTCCATTTCCTCATCTGTAAAATGGATCTGATAAAAGCACCTACCTCAAAGAGTTATTGTGGGGATATGTAAAACACTTTATAAAAATTATATTAAAATTAGCTATTATTGTTATTATCTATGACATGGAAAGGCAGTGTGTTATAGGGGATGGAGAGTCACACTAAGAACCAAGAAGATCTGAGTTTGAGTTCTGACTCTGAGACATACTAATTATGGGACATCAAGAAAGTCATTTAACCTCTCCCCAAAATGGAGATCATGGGAAGGAAACTACCAGTGGAAGAAAGTGACCAGCAGGCATGAGAGTTGTTCCCGGTGGAGAAGACTTCAAGGGAATGTAGATATTCCCTAAAGGAAAAGGTCCCAAGTGCTGAGGGAAGGATCAGAATAAAATGATAGCTGATGCATGGTAACAAAGTCTGGAAAATCAGAAGCAGGAGACAATCAGGCCAATGAAAGTCTTCACTGTGGAGGTGGAATCTGAGTTGAGGGTAGGAAGAGACTTCAACAGATGGAGGTTCAGGGTGGGGATAACTGTTTCTCTTTTCCGGGAAAGCATGAACAATCACAGAGATAGGCAAGATGAGAATGACAGGAGTAGGGCCTGCTAAAGTCAGCTTGTGAAAGGTCTTAAATTTCAAAATCAAGAGTAAATATGTTATTCAGTAGGCAATGGGGAGCCAATAAAACTTTTTGAGCAGAGGAGTGACATCATCAAAATAATGTAATTAAGATAATTAGTCAGCAGCATGGATAGTGGACAGGGGAGAAGGAGAAAAAAATTTAGGATGTTACTTTAATAATCTAAGCAAGAAGAATCCTTTGCCTTCTACGGGTTGTTCTCAACTTTCTCTGCTTTTCTGAAAGTAGGAGGGCCCATAATGATAATCTATTTTAGGGGCTCACTTAACCTTTGACTTTTTTTCATGTTATGGACCCCTTTGGCTGACTTCAGAATTCTATTGGCCCTTTTTCAGAATAATGTTTATATGTGTATTAAATAAAATACAAAGGATTATAAAGGAAGCCAATTATTTTGAAATATAGTTGTAGAAAAACTTCATTTCTCTGATATATAGAGGACTGGGTCAAATGTCTAAGAATATGACTCATTCCCTAATTGTGAAATGGTCAAAGGATATGAACAGGTAGTTTTCAGAAGAAATCGAAGTGATCTATAGTCACATAAATTACTACTGATTAAAGAAATGAACATCAAAAGAACTCTGAAGCACTACCTTATACCTATCAGATTGCCTAGTGTGACCAAGAAGAGGAAAAAAATAAATGTTGAAGGGTACATGAAAAATTGGGGGCACCAATACACTGTTCATGGAGATGTGAACTGATCAAACCATTCTGGAGAGCAATTTGGAACTATATCCAAAGAGCTATAAAACTGTGCATACTATTTGACCCAGAATACCACTATTATATCTGTTTCCTAGAAAGATTTAAAAGGGGGAATGAATTTATATGAACAAAAATATTTATAGCAACTCTTTTTGTGGTGGCAAAAAATTGGAAATTAAAAGGATGCCCATCAATTGAGGAATGACTGAACAAGTTGTGGTAGATGATTGTGATGAAATACTATTGTGCTATAAGAAACAATTAACAGGATGGTTTCTGAAAAACTTGGGAAGACTTATATGAACTGATGCCAGGTGAAGTGAACAGCTCCAGGAGATCATTATACACAACAATAGCAAACTTATACAATGATCAACTGTGCACAAATTGACTATTCTCAGCAACATGATGATACAAGGCAATTCCAATGGACTTATGATGAAAAATTCTGTCTACCTAAATTGAAAGAACTGATAGAGTCTGAATGAATATTGAAACATACTTTTAGAAAATTTCCTTCTTTCATTTTTCTTTCTCTTTTTTTGGTTCTGTATTCTCTTTTGGAACAAGGCTAATATGGAAATGTGTTTCACATGACTGCACATATATAATCTATATCAAAGTATTTTCCTTCTGAAAGAGGGGAGAAGGAGGGAATTTGGAGCTCAAAAATTATTTTTAAAAGGATGTTAAAAGTTGTTTCTATATGTAATTGAAAAATAAAATATTACTTTGAATTTTTTTAATTGAAAATAGTTATCAAGATATTTTTAAAGAAATTCATAGACCCCAGGTTAGGAATATCCAATTTAATTCAATCCCCTCATTTTAAAGATGAATAAACTTTATCCCCAAGAGAAGAAATGACCTATCCAAGGTCATTTGAGTGCTCTGGAGAGCAAGGACTAGACCCCAGATCTCTTGACTCCTCCTCTGGTGCCTATCTGGCTACATATACACCATCCATTCCTCAATAGTCTGTTGAATAATCATTGACTCAAGGCCCCATCACTCCTCCCTAAGTTTTGGACAGGAGGTCCCACATTTATACAAGGACAAAAAAATGAGTTTTCTTTTCCTTTTTCTTCTACTTAAAGAGGAAAAAAAGAGATGTTTACTCTTGCCTTTGATGTTCCCTAAAAACACTGTGGCTCCTGCTTAGTGTCCTCCATGGCACTGACAATTGTTTATTAGTTCTAAAATAGCTGAAATTCATGTCAAACATTCCGCATGTTAGAAAAATGTTTATGAAGTGTTATCATCGTTTATTTAACTGTGCATGTTTGGGAAGCCAGAGTAAAATATAATGGACCACACAGGGCTCCCCCACATTAGCTCACATTGAAGCCCTTCTTCCTATGCATAGTAGAAAGAAGCAGAATCCAATGCCAATCTTACCTAGACCCATGGAATAGGGAACCTGAAACTTTGGCAGAGCATATGGGTAAGAGGCAGATGGTGTAAAAAAAGGATAGGAAATCATTATGATATATACCAGCTTATTCATGACCAATGGTTAATGGAAGGGACACTGGAATAAGGACCAGGAGAACTGGGTTTGACCCTCAGCTCTGCTGCTGACAAGCTGATACGAAAGTCATTTCCTCTCGATTTCTACATCTAATAGAACTGGACCCTCAGTAGTCCCCACATGCATAAAAATGAGAATGATCCTTCTCTTGGGGACAAAGGTTCTTCATCAATAAAATGAGGGGACTGAATTAAAATTATTAGCTTTATGTTTCTGGTCAAATAACTTCATTTCCTAATGCCTCAGTTTCCTCATCTGTAAAATAAAGATTAATAATAGTACTTAATTCATAGGTTTTTTGTGATGATCCAGTGAGATTATATATAGAGTACTTTGTAAAGCTTAAAGCATTATTACATTATGTTATATGACACATAGTGTGTGTGTATGTATATATATATATTATAACAGTAACAGTGATCATTGTTACTGTTATTATATCTACTACAAAAGATTTCTCCCTAAGTCTTGGGTTTTTGAATTTAAGCTTCCTGGAACTGACTGGTCTGAGGTGATCTGAGGATCATTTGTCAGGTACCAAATCTTCCCTGATTCCCCCATCATAATAACCTGTCTCCCACATCTGGCTTCAATAGCATTTTGCTCCATATCTCTCTTTTCATGTATCAGTGACATTGTAAATTATAGTTTTCTGTGCCCCTTTTAGACTGTGAACTCAATGAGGACAGGAACCTGTTTTACTGAACATTTATATCTTCCCCAACCCCTGGCATAGTGATTTCTACAGAGTAGGTTCTTTAAGGATGCTTCTTTGAATGAATGAATGAATGAATGAATGAATGAATGAATGAATGAATGACTCAAGGTTTCCCTTTTCCCAAATTCTATGTGAAACTCCTGTCTCTCTCTTGATATGATTGAATGAACTATGACTCAGTAGTCTACTTTACTGTGATTTTGGACCTAACCCTCAACCCCAAAAGATATCCAAAGTGCCTTAATTCTGGTTCCAACCTCTCTCCTTCCTTTCCTATCTCCGGGCCTCAGTTGTGCTTTTATTTGCCCAGCCCTACATTAGGCATAAGCATGCAGACAACTTCTAAGTGCCTACTGGGTACCTAATAAATACTTGTTGATTGATAACTTCCTACAACATTTATTTACAGGAGAAATGAGTTTTTGCAGAAACAATAAGAGTAAAATTCAGGGCACCAATATCTCTCATTTTAATAGTGTTTTATTTAAGGTTTTATAAAACCATTTCTCACAAGATCCTTGGGAGGAAAGTAGGACAAGTGTTAGTTTTCCCATTTATATGAGGAAACTGAGGCCAGAGGCAAGGTGCCATGCCCAAGGTCACCAAGCTAATACTGCCCAGAACCCAGTTTTCCTGAGGCCAAGTGTAATATAGGGTTTTTTTTTCTACTCTGACATGGGACTTCTCACAAAAGAACATCTCAAAGAATGCTCCTCAGCAACTCCTTGTTTCCTAAGCTATTTTCCCCTGCCTCTGGGAAGAACATCGCATGATCCATGTAATACTGCACTACAGAGGCAGACAGTGCATCCATACTCCCAAAGCTGAAGCAATTCTGCCCCGGTGGTTTACCAAGACTTAAAATCTGTTTCCTCACCACCACCCCGGTTCATCACACCTACCTAACAGGCTTGTTGATGATGGAGGGAAAAGAGTTTGGCAAATTGAAAAATAAGGGTCCCTCATTGCTCAGCAGGTAGTGTGCCAATAGAGTCTGGCCTCAATTTATTCACTGACTGATGTCCTAAGAGTAAAAACAGGGAGAAAAAAGTTCAACTGTGGTTTCCTAGAAAAGTCCCAAGGTTGGTGGGGAGGAAGACATCCTCATACTCGGGTGTCATCTCACCGATATGCTAACCTCAGAGTTCAGATGCCTCAAGGAAAACTAATCTTTCTTTCTTAATTTTTTTTACTCATACTTTCTGCCTTAATAAGAATTCTAAAATCACAGAGCAAGGGCTGGGCAAACAAAATTAGATGACTTGTGCAGGGTCACAAAGAAAGAAATAGACCACATTTGAACCCAGGTCCTCCTAACTCCAGGCCTGGCAGTCTGCCACATAACTGCTAAGAAAACTATTCTCTTTCTTTCTTTCTTTCTTTTTTTTTTTTTTGGATCCTTACCTTCTATCTTGGAGTCAATACTGTGTATTGGCTCCAAGGCAGAAGAGTGGTAAGGGCTAGGCAATGGGGGTTAAGTGACTTGCCCAGGGTCACACAGCTGGGAAGTGTCTGAGGTCAGATTTGAACCTAGGACCTCCAGTTTCTAGGCC
The DNA here is from genome assembly GCF_027887165.1 of Monodelphis domestica. Taxonomy (NCBI): domain Eukaryota; kingdom Metazoa; phylum Chordata; class Mammalia; order Didelphimorphia; family Didelphidae; genus Monodelphis; species Monodelphis domestica. Next base: position 484,960,667 of record NC_077227.1, read on the forward strand.
TGGCTCTCAATCCACTGAGCTACCCAACTGCCCCCAAAGCTATTATTTCTTAATGGAAATAACATCAGATTTGTGAGGATGAGAACCTAGGTTTAAATCCCAGTTCTATCGCTCAGTACCTGTAAATACAACTGAGAAAATTATTTCATCTCTTTGGACCTCTATTATCTATCATTTTTATAATAAGAGGGGTGGATTTTTAAACTAAAACACACACACACACACACAATATTCTTCTATTCCCTACCCAGGAGTCTCACAGGATAGTTAAATCAGGAAGACTTGGGTTTGAATTCATACTTCATAGCTTAGTAGTCCTGAGCAAGTCACTTTTATCTCTTTCATCCTTGGTTTTTTCATTTATAAAACAGGAATATTAATAACTGTAGCATTTAAATCACAGGCTTGTTGTGAGCACCAAACAAAATAGTGTATGTAAAGCATTTTGCAAAACTGAAGACACTATATAAATGTCATCATTATTAATAGAGCCACAAATTCCTTTCATTCTCCTTTTCCTGTCCCCACCCCCACCTCCATCCCTGAGCAAAGCCCTGGGGAACAGCTGAATAATCCTCTCAGTAAAGTTTCAGAAAGAAAAAGACTTCAATTTTACAATTCAAATTGCTTTTTTAAATCTATTTTATCCACCTTCATGAAAAATTAATTCAACGCCACTGTATCCCTTATTTTTGCTTAACTGTTTTTCTTTGTTATAGGAGAGGGTTCAGTTCCCAGAGGGGAAAGGGGGTAGATATCCAGAAATTACTGTGGTATAAAAACAATAGGCATCAATAAAACTTATTACAAAAAAATTAATTCACCTAGGTTAATTTTATTACAGTGAAAACTAAGCATGTCAGCATCCAGCGGTCACTGACCATTTCCCCCCAGGGAATCCACATGTTACAATATAGCCTATTAAAGTCCTCATATTCAGGTTAGTGACTTCTAACAGGGGCGTTCTAATGAATGCACATTCCCTATTTCTTTCCAGCCTTTCCTTTAATTCCCCCTTTAATTTATTCCTATTGCCCTTGTTACAAGACTCTTTGCTGCAGGTAATCCAAGATGATCTATAAAATACAATGTAAAAACCTAGCCTACAGTAAATTACTGTCTAATAAGGCACACACAGTAGCTAGAAAAAAAGCTCTCCTGGTGAGAGAAGCACTCCATCAGCTTCTCAAGTTAAACAAGGGATGGGATTGATTCACGAGGTATACACATCTCCAAACCAAGAAACAGAAGTCAGTATGTTCAATCGTCTTTTTTCCAGAGGGACCATGCCAAGCTAACAGAATTGTAGGGCTAGAAGGGACGTTAGCAATTAACCTCACCAAACCCCTCATTTAATACATGAAGAACCTGAGACTCAGAATGGGGAAGTGGTTTGCCAAAACCTAGATGGCTTGCCACAAGAGGTAAACGGCAGAGTGACTGTAGTGCTTAGCATAGAGTAGGTGCTTAATAAATGCTTTTTTATTCTTTCATTCATTCACTCATTCATTCATCCATCCACCCATCCACTACTACCTCTGTCTGGCATTTGGCCATAGGTATGTAGGGCCCACGATGCCCCTCAGTTGATGACACCAACCATAAAGTCTCCAGTTCTTGATAGCTGCTACAGTTAGTAGAAAGCTTCAGAGACTGAGAGACTCACTCAGAACACAGAGTTCACATAGAGGACTGTCTTAAGGCATCCAAGTTCATTTAAAATGTGCACCCCACCCCCATACTCCCATCAGTATCTTGGGACCAATTCATGACAGATATTTTGTTCTCCCTTCCCATAGCCTCATAATTTCATGTTTTTTTCCAGGATCATAAAATACTTACTTTTAATATTTTCAACTCTTGTTTCCCATAAAACAAAAATATTAGTAGATCTTAAAGACACATAGACCATTAATGGAGCTTTATGATGTGCACGTGATCTGTGGTGTATGGACGGTGACTTTTTGACATCTCCTCCTTGTCCACAGGGCATCTATTACAACATCTTATTTTGACACAGTCCTCTCATAAGCCGAATTAAGACATATTTTTATTATCTGTGATGTGCCAATAGACAGCAAAGGCTGAATGCCGCTGAGCAGCTTCTTCGGCTGTGACCTTTTTCCATCACTGGACGCCTAGCTCCCTTCGGCTGCTTCCCGCTCCTTCCCTCCTAAAAACATGGATCAAGTTATCCAGACTGACAGCAATTTACAATTCCCATTAATGGTCATATAAATTCCAGTAGATCAAGGAAACTTGGGTACATTATATTCAGACGCAGCTAATAGGTCTGGGAGAGCTGCCATCTCTTGTTTCTCTGTGATGACTGTTTATATCTGCAGTACAAGTAAGCAGTGAACCAAGTCCTCAGCTTGCTGGAGGAGCCTACAAGGAGGCTATTAATTGCTTGTTGGACTTGCTATCAGAAGTCTGGAGGGGAAATTCACTTCCTATGCTCAGGGAGAATTGGTTTTGCTCAAGCTCCTAGTCTCCTAAAGAGAAGGCGGGTTCAATTTGGTGAACCCTTCATTCCATATCCAACACTAGCCTTGTTCAATAAGAAGGACTGGAAGCATCCATGTCCGAAGACTATGGACATGAGACTTGACCTCTGAGGATAGCTAAAGTCGTAGACTTCACCAGAGGGCTACTAACCTGAGAGGAAACAGTTCCATAGCTAAAGATTCAAGTGAGGGAGAACTGAGGGTGGAAAGCATCAAAGGTCAGGAATAGAAAACTGAATCCATTCTCCAGGTGTAGTTTAGCTATGCCTGTGTACCCTTTCCATTTGGAATCCTAGACTGACTTTCCCCTGCCTTGCAGCACATCAGGGTCATTCATCCTAGCTGCCTGCCATCCTATAGCCTTGGAAAATATGAAGTGTTCTTAACATCAGCCTGAGCCAAACAGATTTAAGAAGGCAAGTCTGAATAAAAACATCATGTGAGATATATATATTATAATAATAAAAACTCAAATTTGTATAGCACTTTAAAGTTAAAGTACATAGTTCATTAAAAAAAAAACCTTTGGGGTAGATAATGTGGTATAATACCACAGATTATGATAGTCCTTCACTTTATAGATGAGAAAAGTTAAGCTCTAAGAAATTCAGTGACTTGCCCATAGTCATCTAGACAGTAAGGTTCTGAGGCAAATTCAAGCCCAGATCTTCTGACTGTAAATAAGCTCTTTCCATTATAACAGTGATGGCAAACTTTTAGGGACCGAGTGCCCAAACTACAACCCTCACACTACATGTGAGCCCCCCCCACACCTTACCCCAGAAAAGGGAGGGAGAAAGCACTCCCATTTGGCAGCTGGGCAGAGGGGTGGGTCATGTGAGATATGTCCTCAGCCATGTGTGGAGAGGGGGAAGGGAGCAGTCCCTTCTGTCATGAGTGCCATGGGTTTGCCAACATGGCATGATACCATGCAGCACTCTTGTATATAAAGCCCAAAGAGCAAACAATTCTTAGATCTTCTCTACTGTTCCTCTTTTTAATCAAGGCTAGAATCCATTCAAATACAATGGACCATTGTACATATGCTTTTCACAGCTATGTTTAGGAGATAGAGCCTTAACTAAACAAAGGATAGAGGCAACTACAAAAGATAAAGAAGATCTTTTTTATTACATGAAACGAAAAAGCTTCTTACAAACAATATTTGTGCACCTAGAATAAGAAAAAAAGTAGTTGAATGGGAAAAAATATTTGCATCAAATTTCTCAGATAATTTTGGTATCTAGTATACATAGACAACTAACATATATACCCATATGTTTATATATTATATAGATGTGTTTATATGTAGATATGTGTATATTTGTACATATATAACCAAAAGTCATTTCCTAATAAATAGTTGATCAAAGGATGTGAACAAATAGTTCCCAGAAGAATTGCCTATAAACGACCATGTGAAAAAATACTCCAGAATCATGCTTATAGGAAAAATGCACAAAACAATAATTGTTTTACTGTATACATAACAAACTGGCAAGGATGACAAAATATGAGGAAAGTAGTATTGGAGAGATTATGGAAAGATCAGTACATTAGGACATTGTTAATGGAGCAGTGAGTCATACAATAATATTGGACAGAAATTTGAAATTATGTAAATAAAGTAACTAAAATGTCATCCTCTTGACCCAGGGATTCCAGGCATAAACTCAAAGGAGGTCATTTAAAAGAAGAAAGTCCCCATACACCACAAAATATTTATAACAGTGCTCTTTGTGGTAGTAAAGAACTAGAAAAATAGATGCCCATAAAGTGGAGAATGGTTTAACAAATTGTGGTCCACTACTGTTATTACATTAAGAAATGATGAATGAACACAGAGAAGTATGAGAAAACTATTGTGAACTGATACAGAATAAAGTAAGCAGAGACAAGAAAATAGACTTCAACAATTTAAATGAAAAGAAAAATCATCATTTAAAAAATTGAAAGTGAATGTTACAGAAGTACAAAAAATAGCCATGATCCTAAAGAAGAGTTTTGAGAAGATATTTCCTCTCCATTCTTTGAAAAGGAGAAGGGTGGAGGGTGTCCACAGTTTGGAAACATTACAAATGTTTTCAGACTTTTTAATATATTATTTGGTTTTGCTTTTTTTTCCCCTCCTTTTTCCTTAAAAATACTATTTGTTATATGAAATGGTTCTCTGGGAGGAGAAAGAGAGAGATATACTGAGAGAAAAGTAAGCAATATGGAAACAAGAGATACCAATAATATTTTATTTAAAAAAAAAAGAAAAAAACACATACCAAACAAAAAGAATATAAGCTCCTTGAGAGCAAGAACTCTTTTGCTTTTGTCTTTGTATTTCCAGGACATAGCACACTGTCTGGCATATCAGTGCTTGATAAATTGATTTAACTATAGCCATGAGACATAGAGATGGAAAGAACTTTAAGAGATCTTTCATTTCGGTTCTCTCATTTGATAACCAAGAAGGTGAAGCCTTTGGAGTGAAAATGACTTTCTTAAGGCCACTTAATTAATTAATGGAAGAATCAGGACTAAAGCCCTTAGGCTCTCTGACACACATAGTAGCTACTTAATATATGCTCATTGATTGATTCCGGGTAGGATGACAGACTAAAGAGAGATGGAGACTGGGTTATACAAAGGCAAAAATCAGCATTAATCCAAACTTATATGTTCCTTACTTATTAAATGACCTAGGCCTCTTTGTTTTTGACCTCTCAGTTTACTCACCTGTAAAGTGGGACTGACAATATTTCCCTTTCTCATTGGGAATCTGGCTGAAGACTAATTAATGGTACCCTCTCTAGAAAGTTCTTGTTATTAATCACTTCCTAGATTAGTGGGATTCAACTAGCCACACTGAGGGAATTGGATTCAATTACAAGGGGAAAACATTCATGCTACATGGAGAAGACAGCATTTGTAAAGACAGTGGCATTCCCCTCTTAGGTAAAGGTGAGCTTTTCATGATTCCAATTGAAAAATAGGTTTTGGAATCAATATGCTTTACCAGTAAATGTTGGAAAAGCAATATGGAGGAGCAAAGAAGTAAGGAGACAATGTTTGTATAGTGCCTACTATGTGCACTTTTTAAACAAATATTATCTTATTTTGATCCTCACAACAAACTTGAGGGGTATATAATGGTAGTCTCTCGGTGACTGAGAATGACTATTGTCTTTGTGCATTATCATCTATTGATGTACCCTCATGTGGCTTTGGAGTCCAAAGGCTGAGGTGCAGAGTTTGTGGCACACGGGGCCTGGGGCGCCAGTTGTTACAGGAGGTGCGTTTGTGGCCTGGTGTCAGCGTTCACGCGCAGCGGCAAGACGTCAAAGTCGTTCATCTTCAAAGGTGGTGGTGTCATGGTGAATGTGGGTTCACCAGCTGCTTCTGTCAAAGGCAGCAAATTCTAGTTGCTTTGGTGTGATGCCAGCCCACTTCAAGTTGGACTTTAGCTGATCCTTGAATCTTTTCTTTGGTCGGCCTTGTTTCCTGAGTCCAGCTGACAGTTCACCATAGAATACCTGTCTTGGTATTCGCTGTGGGTCCATGCGGATGACGTGTCCAGACCATCATAGCTGGGTTCTGAGGACCAGGACTTCGATGCTGGTGGAGTTGGCTCTGTCGAGGACTTCCTGGTTGGTGATTCGGTCCTGCCATCGGATCCTCATGATTGACCGGAGGGAGCGTTGGTGGAATTGCTCCAGCTGTTTCATGTGCTTCCAGTACAGTGTCCATGTCTCACAACCATACAGGAGCGAGCTGAGGACCACTGCGTTGTACACTTTGAGCTTCGTCGCAGTGCTTACACTGCTGTGTTGGAGGACTTTGCAGTGCAGCCGCCCGAGTGCCTGGCTGGCCTTTTGGATCCTGGCATTAATCTCGTGGTCTAGGGACCAGTCGTTGGCGATGGTGCTGCCCAGGTACTTGAAAGTGTTGACGTTAGAAAGCTGCATGCCGTTGATTGTAATGCACAGCTGGTTCGTTGGCCTCCCTGGTGCAGGCTGGAACAGCACCTCTGTTTTGCTGAGGCTGATAGTCGGGCCAAACAGTTTTGTTGTGGTGGAGAACCTGTCCACAATGGTTTGAAGATGATTTTCTTGGTGGGCCATGAGAGCACAGTCATCTGCGAAGAGAGCTTCCAGGATGAGTCTCTCTGTTGTCTTTGTTTTTGCAGTCAGGCAGCGGAGGTCGTATTTGATGTAGACGCCCAGGTCTAGATCCATCACAGCATGTCGTAATACTTGGGTGAAAAATAGGTTGAATAGTACTGGAGCGAGGACACAGCCTTGTTTCATGACATTGGAGATGTTGAAGCGATGGGAAGTCTCTCCACCAGATAGGACTTCCCTTGTCATGTCGACATGAAAGAGCTGGATCAGTTTGACGAATTTTGCTGGGCAACCAAGCTTGCTGAGGATCACCCACAATGCGTCCCTGTTCACTGTGTCGAACGCCTTTGTCAGGTCTGTGAAGACAATGGAGAGACTCAGGTTCTGCTCAAGGCATTTTTCCTGCATTTGCCTCACCGTGAAGACCATGTCAATGGTGCTACGATCTGGTCGGAAGCCACATTGTGATTCAGGCAGGTTCTGCTCTGAAACAGATTTTTTTTTTATTGTAGGGAACTTGAGGGGTAGGTGCTATTATTTTCCCCATTTTTACAGATGAGAGAACTGGGACAGAGAGCAGTTAAGTGACTTGCCCAGGGTTACAAAGCTAATAAGTGTCTGAGACTGGATTTGAACTCATTTCTTCCTGAGTCTAAGTTTAGCAATTGAGCCCCAAAATTTTAAGGGACTTGTGAAGAAGGCAGACTCTCCTATAGAAGAACAGATTATTCTGCCTCCAGCCTCTCCTTGATCTCTCCCTTCTCAGAAACACCTTTGTGTGTACAGGACTCTCTATTCCAGATTGTTTTCTAATTATTGCTGTTTTTTTTTTTAATTATTTCATGCAAGCATGTCTCTTCAACCAGGAAATGAGCTGGGCAAAGGAGGAACTATCTTTTTCATCTCCTGAATAGCATCTGACCAGTACTGGGCACTTAAATCAACTGAATCCCAGACTTAAAGAATTTCAGAGTTGGAAGAGATCATCATGATTATTCAGTACAACCTGATTTTGCAGGTGAGGACACAGAAACCCAGGAAACTGATTTAGGAATAGCTGGCATTTGTATGAGGTTTTAAGGGTTTGCAAAGCATATGAAATATATTTTTTTTCATTTAGTCCTCCATATAGTCCAAACCACAGACTATAAAGCAAGTTCCAGAGAGAAATATCCTCACTGTGCACAAATACCAGTATTTGGGTAGCCCATTGGATCGAGGACTGGGCCTAGAATCAGAAAGACTTGAATTCAAATCAGGTCTCAAACACTGGCTACTTGTGTGACCATAGGCAAGTCACTTCTGTTTGCCTCAGTTTCATCATCTGTAAAACAGGGATAATAACAGCATCTACCTCCCAGGGTTTTTGTGAGGATCAAATAAGATATTTGTAAAAACTCTTAGCACAGTGCCTGGCATATTGTGACACCATTCACATCTTTATTGTTATTACTATTTTCATTATTCAAACCTCATTCTGCCTCAGTTACTTCAACTGTAAAATTAGGATAGTAATAATAACATCTACCTCCCAGAGATGTTGTGAGTATCAAGTGAGATAATATTTGTAAAAGCTCTTAATACAGTGCTCAGCACATAGCAAACACCATTCAAATCTTTGTTGTTATTATTTTTTTTATTATTTAAACCTCATTCTGCCTCAGTTACCTCAACTGTAAAATTAGGATGGCACTAAAGCACCTACCACCCCAGGTTGTTATGAGAATCAAGTGATACATTTGCAAAATACTTAGTGCAGTGCTTGGCACATAGTAGGTACTTTAAAAATATTTGTTTCATGCCTAGGAAAGAAATGTTGTCTCCATAGTTTAACTTGGCAAACCCAAACAAAGTTTTCTCTGGCCACAGTGGAAAGAAAAGAAAAGAGCCGGCCGCCACCAGTTTCCAGGTCTTCCCTTCACTCCCCCAGGGTTTATCATCTCACAGTTGGCAGCAAGGCCATGAGCATGCTTCTTGCTGAATGAATGCCTCCCTGATACGAGGCATCTCTCTCACCACCAACTCCTCACTTTTTCAAAAACAAGCCAAAAAATAAATAAATAAATAAAAAAGGATCTGGTTTGATAGTCTCTCATTCGGGCAAATGAAGCTTTGGGCTTCTCTCCTTTTTTGTAAACTTCCTCCCCTCCCACATCTCCAGCCTTTGCTTACCCTTACAGTTAGCAAACTGCTAGGGCCAGCCCAGCTCTACTTGAATTATGTTAAAAATATCAAGCTCTGAAAGGCTGATTGAAAAAGCATCAAGCCTTCTTTGCCCCCTTCAAAAAGTGGGAAAACCAGTGCTTAGCCCCTCTAGAATCAAGTTTAAATTCCGAAGCAAAATGCCAGAAGTTGCTGGGCTTCATTCTATGAAGGATGAAGGGGGTCCAGGGCAGACTTAACTTCTGCCCAGGACAAGTACTCCTTATTAAATTTGGGGTCACCCCTCTCCTCTCTGTGTCTCCTTTTGCTTAGCTGTAAAATTAGGGAATTGGCTAATGGCCTCTAAAGTTCCAGGTCTTAATCCTAGGCTCCAAATCTCTGAATGCCTACTGTGTGTTCCCAATAGCTAGAACAATGCCTTAGTTAAATGCTTTAAGAAAAGGTCACCTAGAAGTAATCTATATGATGAAATATGGCCCCAAAAGACCAGTCCCTGCAGCAAAATGTTCTGGGTTAGAGTTAGTCCCAGCTACTCACCAGGTCCTCCTCCTTAGGTTCCCCCCCCCCAAGGTTAATCCTATGACAATCCTCCCATTGTCAGAGAGGACATTCAGTGCCCACCTATCTTCTCTTTCCCACCCCCTCCCAACTCTGAGTTTCCCAAGTCCCAAAGTACCAAAAGTCAGACTGGGCAAGGGGAAAGAAGGGACGGCCCATGTTCCAGAAAGGGCAGGTAGTTAATGTTCAGCTCTCTCAGGTAAGAAGACAACCAGGTGGAATCTGACCCTAGCTTCAGGACAAGACTTGTTTTAGTCCCCGCAGTCCCGTAACCCCCCACCTCATTCCTCTAGCTGGAGAAAGGTGAATCAGAAGTTAAAAAGCTGCCTCCTTCTTGACATCACTTTCTGTAAACTTAAGAGTATAAAAGTATAATGGAAAAGGTTGACCCCCAAGATGAAAAAAGAAAAGGCACCTTCCCTTCTTTTTTGTAGAGGTAGGGGGCTATGGGAACTTAACATTGTTTATATTGTCAGACTTCCTTTTGCTCACCTGCTTTTTTAATCTCTTTTGAAAATAGTTGTTGTTATTGGAGATCATTCTGGGTAGACAAGGGGAAAAAAAGGAACAGAGTTAGAGATGAAGATGAGAGTGTAATAGTAGCTACAGAGTTGACTGCTTTCAGGAAGACCTGAGTTCAAATCTTCTCTCAGATACTTACTAGTTGTGTGATGATGGGCAAGTCACAAAACCTCTCTGGGACTAAAAAATGAGTCTGGACTCAATAACCTCAAAGGCACTTTCTAGTTCTAAACCTATAATCTGCTTTTTAATTCAATTTAAAAAATTGCCTTGTATTATTTTGTATCTACAGAAATCCCTTCCACATCACAGGGGTTAGGAACATGGTGCCCCTATGATCTGGAAAATCTTCATAAAATTTTTTGGTCCTCCCTTAGGACTAGAGAAGAAGTCTGAATTTTCCTTTTTCTTTTATGGAGTGTTAATGATATCTCATTGTAAAATTTAGGTTAAATATTTGGTCAATATGTTGATATTACACAATCATATAAATATATACATATGTTATACATTTCTGAATTCCTAGACTTTTTCTGTCTGCTGGTCTTCAAAGCTCATCTGTGGCTTCCACGAAACTCCCCCAAATTTCCCATTTAATTTCTTGTGCCATTCCACAATATATTGAAAGTCATGATGTGGAAGGGATACCTGTAGTCTACATTGATTCCTCAGTGGCATGATCTGTTCCCCCTCCTAACCCTAACCAATAGAATGCAAACTCCTTGAAGGCAGATATTATTTCCTTTTTGTCTCAGTAAACCAGCACTTGGCATATTTCTTGCACATAGTAGACATTTAATAAATTAGTATTAAAATGAATTGTCCAATTTTACACTGTAATACATCACCTTTTAGAAATAACTTTAAAGGTTTTCATGCTGGGAAATTTATAAATGGGGTAGTTTCTACAGTCCTAACTAGTTGATTTATAATGGATTTATTTATTAAGGAAAGTAAGTATTATCACCTCTTCCAGAAAGACTTCCCTGATTATTACAACCAGAAATTATCTCCGCCTCTTCAGAATTCCTTCAGCACTTAACAATCTATAAGGTTAACATATGGTACTTACAATCAATAAATTAGGGCCAAAAAGACAGGGACACAAACAATGAATCACCACAAGACAGAATTCGATAAGCTCTCTGATGCCAGAGGCCATGTTTCTTTTGTATCTCCCACATAACTTAATATAGTGCTAGACACATACAGTAGCTACTCCCTATATATTTTGTTGAATTATAATTTGTTGAAATAATGTCAGAGGACATGAGGTTAATGTCATAAGGCTAGTTCCCAAAATTATCTTCAGTACCTCCATTAAAGACAATATTCTGGATGGAGGGAGGGTCCAGGAAGCAAAAATTCTTTTGGTCCAGTGGGATGGGGACCAGACCTGTGACTTCATCTGTGTAGTTGCTGATGTTTAATCATTTTTCAGTGATGTACCACACTTTGTGACCCTATTTGGGGTTTTCTTGGCAGAGATATTGGAGTGGTTTGCCATTTCCTTCTCCAGCTCATTTTACAGATGAGGAAACTGAGGCAAACAGGGTGAAGTGACCTGCCCAGGGTCACACAGCTAGTTAATTTCTAAGGCCAAATTTGAACTCAGGAAGTCTTTCTGGTTCCAGGTGGCTATTCACTGAGGGACTTGGGAAATTCCTAAATAATGAGTAAGCCCCACCTCTTCCAGCCCTAAAGTAAATCATATTGCAGTTCATGTTTTCCACATAAATCAACCTTTATCTTTAGGGAGGAGAATGGGATAGACCTAGTAACAGCCCACCAAGTTGGTGGAGCAAAGCCCCTCAGATGATTAAATTTTTCCACTTTCCATAAAGCTTTATCCAACTGACTCTGAAAAGAGTCAACAAATACCCTACTTGTTTCTTCTTTAAGCTCTCCCGGAACAGACATGGTGGATTCGTTACTAGCATTTAGTATCCTCCCAAAGAACTTGCTCCACAAATCCCAATCTCTTAGCTTGGAAATGCTCTGGAGGAGTCTCCAGTGGGAGCCTTCCCATGCAACCTGTAAATGCCTCTTAAACAACAGCAAATTTGTTAAATCCACAATACCGATCAAGTCAACTTGGTAAGGTACCTTGTCAGTAACTTGTAATCATAGACCCTTGCCTAGAACTCTGAAAAGTTAAATGATGTGCAGGGTCACAAAAACAGGCAGAACTTGAACCCAAGTTTTCATAGTCAGAAGTTTAGCTTTCTAACTATGATACTTTATTGTTTGTCAATGATTCTGTGGAATGGAACAGATTTCTCATCTACCTAATCGTCTGCAAGAACCCCAAGAGACTGTGGAAAGGGACAAAGCAAAGCCAGTGGGAAAGGACAAGAGAAATACCTTTCTTTACAAGTTTCCCCCAGATAAGGAAGAAAAACAGAGAAATAATGTATCACAGAGTGGAAAAGCATCTTTTGGACCAACATTACTCAGTCTTCATGAATGAGGCAAAATGTTGGTTTGGATTTCTTTCCTATGTTTATGCATAAATAATTATAAAACACCCTCATAACCTTGGTTTTCCCTTCTGCAAAATGGATGTAACTGGTTGAGATACAAAGAACCTGAGAGAACTTCAGCTATTAAATTAGATGTTCAGGGTTAAATGTTAAAGAAAATAACTTTCTTCAATCTCTGAGTGAATAATAGGCACTTTAGAAAAATCTGATTGTTCTCTTTCATACGGACTTTTTAAAAGATGGTGTGACAAAGAGGGCACTTCCAGGCCATGTCTACCAATCACCCCCTCTCAAATATATTGATTTCTGTTTGAGGCCCCTGGAACTGGCCCCTACTCTGTCTTTTGACTAAGAAATCAAGCCTCCACAAATATCCAATGAATTTAGATTTTTTTAACTCTTGCAGTAAATGAAAGTCTGATAAATTGATTTTCACAGTAATAAAAGCTTCTGAAAATTCACATGATGAACCTTTTACTACTGTTTGAAATGTGTATTTTTATATCATACATCCAAGACTTTTTCTTAGCAAGATGCTTTATGTGCTGTTTTAGGAATCAAGGGTGTGTGTGTGTGTGTGAGTCTGTCTGTGTCTGTGAGTCTGGGTATCTGTGTCTGTGTCTGTGTGTGATGGGTCTTTGTTATTTTTTGTAGGGGTGCTAAGAGAGGGATCTCAAAACATTGATGCCAACATATAAGAGTAGCAAAATGAATCATTCCTTTTATTCCAACAGTTCCATTCCTAAGCCTTTGTAGCATCTTTGACTAAAGATATCATGAAAATATATAAAAGATTTGAAGTACTCAGATGTATCTGTGATCATCAATGTAAATGCTCCCTCCAATAACAAAGATGACAATCTAACCATATATGCCCTTCTTGTATGACTTTTATCCTTTTCTTCCTACATCCTTGACACAAGGAGTCTACCCCAATATGCTAAAAGTCTTCCTCAATTTCTCTTTACATTAGGAGGATGCCTCTTCTCACAAGGTCAATCTTTTCTTCCATGATACTGTTTACACTAGTTCTCTTTTTTGTGCCATTTGTTGCATCCTGTTCATACCCACAATACTTCTTTCCATTACACTATGTGTTATTGATTTTTAATTTTTTCAAGACTCTTATGTTCAGGGGCAGCTAGTGGAAAGATCATCAGGCCTGGGTTTGGGAGGACCTGGATTCAAATTTTACCTCATATAGTTCCTAGCTGTGTGACCCTAGGCAAGTCACTTAACCCTAGCCCTTCCTTACTGCTCTTCAGTCTTAGAATTGATACTAAGTCACAAGGTAAGGTTGTTTTTGTTTTTGTTTTTTTAAAAGAATGCTGTGTTCCATGATCTAATCAATTCAGGGATTGTTCTGGTCTGTTAGAATATCTTTGGATCCCAATGCTGTTATCCAATGAATATCTGACTCCCTCCCTCCCTCCACCTCACATTGCTTTCTAGTTTCATGGCTTTTAAAACCACCTGTGTCTTCATACTAGTCTTTCCAGGTTTATCTACCTCCATCCCCTTCATAATTTCTTACAGCAAAATAGTATTTCATCATATTTATATGCTATAATTTTTTCAGTCATTCCCCAATTTATGGGCACCCCTAAGAACCCCATTCTTTGCCATCACAAAAAGAATTATAAATGTTTTGTACATTATTTCTTAGAATTAGTTTTACTTAGGACACTTCAACCTACCATCCCTCTAATTCTTCCTTCTCTCTTCTTCTTCCCTTTCCCTCCTATTTCCCTGTTGAGTGAAATGGACTTTTGTATTAAACTGGTGTATGGGGGGTGGGGGTGGGTATTCATCTCTTTAAGTAATACAGACAAGAGAAAGGTTCATGTATCAGATGCTCTCCCCTACACTCTCTCCTCCTTTTGGGATACGTGTCTACTTGCATACCCTAATAATGTGATATACTTTTCTTTAACTTTCTTTTCCCTTCCCCCAATAGTATATGCCTCTTTCTTTCTTTCTATTTTTCTCTTAAGTCCATCAAAAGAGAACAGAAAAGAGAACAGAACAGGAACCACCCCCAGGCCTTGTCTAATTAGACTCCCTCTATGATCCTAGATGATAATAGGGTTCAAATGGGGCTATGCATCTTCTCCCCATATTAGAATGTAAGTTTATCTTTGGTCCTTTATCATTGTTTATTAGTGTTTACCTTTTTATGTTTCTCTTAACTCCTGCATTGGAATTTCAAAAGTTTCTACATAGCTCTCATCTTTTCCCCAGGAATGCTTGGAAGTCCTCTATTTCATTAAAGATCTATTTTCCCATCCTTAGGATTAATCTGTCATACTGGGTAAATTCTCCTTGGCTGTACATCTATATCCCTTGCCTTCTGGAATATAATATTCTAAACTTTTCACTATTTGATAATGATGGCTGCTAAATTCTGTGTGATCCTATTTGGAACTTTTTGACATTTGGTGCTTTCTCCCCCACCCCCAAATGCTTACAGTATTTTTTCTTTGAGCTAGAACTGGATTTTGGCTTTAAGGTTCCTAGGAGTTTTCATCTCAGGATTTCTCACTTTCCCTTAGAAATCTTGGCAGTTTTCCTTTAATATTTCTTGAAATATAATTTCTAGGCTCTTTTTGGGTCATAGCATTCAGATAATCCAATGATTCTTAAATTTTTTCTCCTTGATATATTTTCTATCAATTGTTTTTACTATAAAATGCCTTACATTTTCTTCATTTTTTCAGTCTTTTGACTTTGTTTTAATGTTTCTTGTTATTTGATGGAGTCATAGGGCTCTGTTTCATCTATTTTAATTTTCACAGAATGTGTTGCTTGGGCAACATTTATACTTCTGTGCAAA
This sequence comes from Monodelphis domestica, assembly GCF_027887165.1. Lineage (NCBI taxonomy): Eukaryota > Metazoa > Chordata > Mammalia > Didelphimorphia > Didelphidae > Monodelphis > Monodelphis domestica. The sequence goes on from NC_077227.1 coordinate 484,975,845, forward strand.
ATTATTTATTCTCTTTCTAATTCTTTCTTCTATAACTCTTATTTCTTTTCATTTTCCCTCTAATACTCATTTTATTTATTAAAAACATTTTAAGTCTTTTTAAAACTCTTGATTCATCTATTCCAGGAATTCTAATTGAATTTCTAAAGAGTCTAGTTGTATTTTTCTTGGAGGCATTGCTTGTGGATGTTTTGGAGTCATTCTCTTCTGGGTTTGTGTCTCAAGTGTCCCTGTCATCATAAAAGTATTTTTGTGATGGGATTTTTTCCCATTTGTTTGTTGATGCTTCCAGTTTGCTCCCTGACTTCAGACTTGATACTGTGGTTATATTCTACATGCTCCCAGAGAGAGGCCTAAAGAGGCAATTAGTTGTTCAATGGATAGAGCACTGGACGTATAGTCAGGATAAACCTGAGTTCAAATCCAGCCTCAAATATTTCAAACTGGGAAGTCAATTAGATTGCCTCAATTTCCTCAACTATAAAATGAAGACAATAAAATCACCTATTTCCCAGGTTGTTATGAGATCAAATAAGATAATATTCATAAGAAGCACCCAGCACAGTGCCTGGGATAGAGTAGTAGTAGTAGTAGTAGTACTCTCGGTAACCGAGGATGATGATTGTCTTTGTGTGCTTTCATCTATGATAGATGAGTGTACACAAAGACACTTGTGCGTGAATGAGATTTAAGTGGAAAAGCCAACGCACAGAGACAGTCCCACTCTCTCAGCGTTGGAAGCCTGGGTCCAGTGGCACGAAAAGTCGTTACACCTGGAGACTTCCTCAGCTGCATTGGATAGCCGTGTTATCCTTTGTGCTCCAACATGCCCTAAGCACTCCACAGTGCTTTGCTGCATCGCCCTCTAAGCCGTTGAACCTTCTTGTTGGTTTCTTCTGTCTGTTCAGCCGAAGCAGTCTTCACATGCTGGGTGAGCAAAGCCCTGGTTCACCAGGGGTCTACGACCCAATGGCTACCTTCACAAGGTTTAGCCGGCCTGTCGAAGCCGTTGCCCGGGGTGTTGCCACAGCTACAGTCTCTTTAAAAAGGCTTATTCTCTTCTTTGTTGCTGTTTTCTTGCTTTTAAATGTTTTGTTATTATAGGCTTTCAGAGAGAACTCAGGTTTAGAATCTAGAAGCTTTCCTTGCCCCTACAGTGATTTGATTTAGGCAAAGTCTGATCACTGAACAAAACTGCAAGTTCCTATCCTGAGTCTGGATTTGAACCACAGTAGGCAGCTACTAGACTCAGACAGCTGGGAAATTCTGATAATTCAGGGACAGAACAGTAGACATCCCTTTGATCTGGGATTCCAGCCCTGATTATTCCTCTCCAGTCTTCAGACTGAACTAAAAGCTAAAATTGAGAGCTACATGATTCCTTTTGAGCTTGTTCTCTTTGAATACTGCTTAGGGCCTGCAACTACTCCTTCCTCCCAGAATCTCACTAGTAGGTGAAGGAATTCTTCTCAGTCCTCTCCAATTCTGTGACCAGAAACTTGGTAATGAACAACAAAGGTACCAGTTGGAACCTCTTTCCATCCCAGTGCCTTGTTTGGATCTGAGACCTCTTGTTGCCCTATTACATATTCTCTTTCTTGAACTGAAATGGTTCACACAACATATTACTGGCCAAACCTTTTCCCTTACTAAGAAGTCCACAGACATCTCTGTCTGTCTCCCTATACTGAACTGGTCTGGAAAAATCACAAGACCATTGTGACTTCTTTTTATTTCCCCCAACAGGATTTACTCTGGTGTGTTTTCTTGATTGGTTTGCTTACTCATTGGGTTTTTAAACTTTTACTTTCTGTCTTATAATCAATATTAAGTATTGGTTTCAAGGCAGAAGAGCAGTAAGAGCTAGGCAACTGAGGTTAAGTGACTTGCCTAGGGTCACATAGCTAGGAAGTGTCCAAGACCAAATTTGAATCCAGGAGCTCCTGTTTCTACATCTTGCTCTTGATCCACTGAGCCACTTAGCTATCCCTCTACTCAATGATTTTTAAAGCCAACTCATCCAGCCCTTGGCACAAGGACTGCATAACTGATGGCATAGCTATTTAGTCTCCCCTAGAAGATTCAAAATTCTTGAGGGCAGCAATTGTACTTTATAAGCATCATTGTATCCCCTGGAGCATTCAGCAAGAGCCTTACACAAAGTAAACACTATAAATACTTATTAAGGGGAAAATTGCAGGATTATAGAATTTTAGAATCTGAGGGACCTCAGAGGCCATCAGTTCAATTCTATGACCTCCTTGCCACACACATCCCTAAGTTTTCACTACAGCAAATCCAGCAAGTGATCATTCACTTGTAATTGAAAATCTTAAGAAAGAAGGAATTCATGAAATCCCGAGACAGCCCATTTCAGTTCAGAGTAGCTCTAACCGTTACAAAAGCTGGCCTAAATCTACCCCTGCAACTTCTACTTATTACTCCTACTTCATTCTAACATCTCTGGCCAAGCTGAACAAGTCTAATCAATCCCTCTTCCACACAATAGGTTTTCAAATACGTGAAGGAAGTTATGTCCCACCTGAACCTTCTCTACTCCAGGCTAAAAATTCCTCATTTTTACAAACTGTCTAACCCTGGAAAGTCACTTAGCCTCTGACTGCCTCAATTTCCTCACTGATAAAATGAGAATAATAATAACACCAAAGTATGTCTTAGACTCAAGATTCATCCTCAGCCTGATTCTACTCTTCCTCTGGATGCTCTCCAGATTACCAACCAAGAAGATATTTGGAGTTGCCACTAGAAACAGGTTCAGTTAGGGTTTCAATGGCAGATTTATTAATGAAGAAAAGTAAGAGCTTTGGGAAACTTTCCTTTCCTTTAAATAAAGAATCACAAAATGCCTTCTTGTCAGAGGCAGGGTTTGGGGCTAAAAGAATCAAAAGTCTGATCTATGAGTCTTTTCTGAGAAATGTCCTACCTAGCTTTCAGATTGAATGAAAAATTGAACCATCTGGAAGGAGACTGATGATGATGATAGTGGTGAGGATAACTAACATTTATTTAGCAAGTTTACAAAGTGCTTTGCAGGTATTATCCCACTTGAATCTTGTACTAAGTACTGAATTCACCAAACAACATTTTTTTTTTGGGACAAGTTGCTATCCTGCTTTTATTCATTTATATTTAATAGTCTATATGCTATTGCATGGGCAGATAAAGCATCTATCTTTTGTGATTGAATAAAATATCCAATTGTAAGCTCATCCTCCATGGGCTCATTGAAACCTTCCTCTGTACAATGTTAGTCGTAGACAAGCCATCAGTGGTATGTACCTCATCCTGTTCCCATGTAATTTGGATGTCCTTTGCCAAGTCTCCATATTTTGAAAGCTTGGGGTCCATATAGTTTGGTGAATATGACTGCTTGAGATGATCACATCTATCGAAAACAATGCTTTTGAGTTTTTATGGATCAATATGTATGACTGGGCAATTGTGGACAACAGTATGGTCCGTGATGATGATTTGATTCCAGTACAATTTATTGGTTAAGTTCTCCAAGATTTTTCTTTCTTTTTATTATGATTATTCATTGGTTGGTTGGTTGGTTGGTTACATTAAAATTTCCAGATTCTCTCTTCTCCCTCTACTAGAGAAGGCATCGCTTGACAAAATCTATGTTAAAAAATATGTCTTGTTTGGGTTTTGTTTCTATTTATCAGTTCTTCCTCTGGAGGTAGACATTCACACGTTATTCTTCAAGCACTAACTCTGTGGCTCTATATAATGTTTTCTTGGCTCTACTTATTCCATTTTTATAATTTCATCTGGGTCTTTCCATGGTTTTTTTTATTGACCTGCTCATCATTTCTTACACAGTATTCCATCACAATTCTATCCCACAACTTCTCCAGGGTGTTTTCACAGACATTTAGAGCTGGAAGAAATCCTACAAGTCAGTGAATTCAGTTTTATAGATGAGGAAATTTAGAGCTTTCTAAAGCTGAGAGGTTATTAAGTGACTTGTCCAGGATCACATAGCTTGTATGTATCTGAGGCATTATACCATGCCTCTAAATCAGAAATTTTAAAACTCTTTTGTCCTAGACCTCTTTGAAGCTTAATACTGCTGTGGTTTGTTGCCTATGTTCTTTTCCCCCCCCTTATAAACCTTTACTTTCTAACTTAGAATCAATACTGTGTGTATTGGTTCCAAGGCAGAAGAGCAGTAAGGGCTAGGCAACTGGAGTTAAGTGACTTTTCCAGGGTCACACAGCTAGGAAGTACTGAGGTCAGATTTAAACCTAGGACCTACCTACCATTTCTAGGTCTGGCCCTCAATCTACTAAGCCACCCAGATGTCCCACCTATATTCTTAGTTGAAGAAAACACTAAATTTTAGATTGTTGTTATTGTTCAGTCATTTTCAGCTATGTCCAACTCATTGTGACCTCATATGGGGTTTTCCTGGCAAAGCTTCTGGATTGGTTTTCTATTTCCTTCTCCAGATCATTTTAGAGATGAGGAAACTGAGGCAAATAGAGTTAAGTGACTTGTTCAGGGTCATATGACTAGTAAATGTCTAAGGCTGCATATGGGTCAGGTCTTCCTTCCCTAATTCTAACCTATTCTTCTTCGGCTCTACCTTTTAGTCCAGTGATTTACTTTGAAACAGTCCCACTTGTCCCCTCCCTTGATGTTTCCCTTTTTAGTCCCTCCCTTTTTGTTCCCTCCCCTTCCCCCCTCTCTTTCCCTCCCTTTTTGTTCTCCCTCTCCCCCTCCCCCCCTTGGTTTTCCCTTCTCCTTACCCTTGTTGGGTAAGATAGAATTCAAGATCCCAATGGATCTGGATGTTTTTCCCTCTCAGAGTTGATTTCCCTGAGATTGAGGTTTAAGTAAATCCCCCCCCCCTCTCTTCCTCTCCTTCTTATAGGAGTTTTCTTCCCCTCCCCTTCCCATATGAATCTTTGTGTGAGAATGATTATTCTATTTGGTCTTTCTTTATCCCCTATTTATACATTACATTTTCCCCACATATTAGTATACATAGGTTGATATAAATGTAGTCCTTATAGAAGAGAGTTTGAGTAAAAGAAGAAGATAACATTTTCCCCTTTCCTTAATATTTACCTTTTCAGGTATTCCTTGCTCTTTGATTTTCGGTATCAAACTTTCCACAGAGCTCTGGTCTTTTCTTGCAAAAAGTTGGAAGTCTTCTATTTTGTTGAATGCCCATACTTTCCCTTGGAAGTATATAGTCAGTTTTGCTGGGTAGCTGATTGGAGACCCAGCTCTCTTGCCTTTCTGAAGATCATGTTCCATGCCTTACGATCATTCAGAGTAGAACTTGCAAGGTCTTGTGTGACCCTGATTGGCATTCCTTTATATCTAAATTGTCTTTTTCTGGCTTCCTGTAGGATTTTTTCTTTTGTTTGATAGCTTTGGAATTTGGCAATTACATTCCTGGGAGTTGTCTTTTGGGGGTTTAGTGTAGAAGGTGTTCTGTGAGCTCTGTCAGTGGCTGTATTGCCCCCTTGTTCTAGAATCTCTGGGCAATTTTCTTTGATTATATCTTGTATCACCATGTCCAGTTTGGTGTTTATTTCTGGCTTTTCTGGGAGTCCAATTATTCTTAAATTATCCCTTCTCCCCCTATTTTCCAGATCTATCACCTTGTCGCTGAGATATTTTATGTTCTCTTCTAATTTCTTGGTATTTTGGCTTTGCTTTATTGATTCTTGCTCTTTTACACGATCGTTGTCTTCCAGCTGCCTGATTCTGGCCTTTAAAGCCTGGTTTTCTTTTACAGTTTGGTCAAACTGGTTTTGTAGATGCGTGAATTTCTTTTGCATTATTTCCAACTTTTCCTCCCAGAAGGCTTCCATCTTTTTGGTCATTTCTGATTCAAATCCTTCATAGGTTTGTGGAGAGTTTCCATTTCCTTTGGAAGGTTTTGGAGCATTTTCTTTTATATTATCTTCTATCTGCTCTGTATTTTGTATTTTGGCTCCATAGAATGTGTCCAAAGTCACCCCTTTCTTCTTATTTTTCTTGGTATTTTGGGGCTTTTGTGCTTCTGTGGAGTTTTCCATCTCTGAATGTGGAGGATTGGCTTTTCTTGTCTCTGTCTGGTGTTCAGAGGCTTTAGTCCTGGGCAGATGGTTCTATGACTTTCCCTGGGTTAAACTGAATATGCCTCACTGGAACTGGAATGGAAGGGTCGGACCACGTTGCTTTCAGGAAGTTGCCTTCAGAATCGCTGGCCGTGAGGCTGTTTCGTCGGCCTGCGGGGGGGATGGGCTGCAGCTAACCCAAGCTCCGAGAGCAAGGACTTTCACTGAGACTTGGATAGCAGGATCCAGCCCGTGAGGCTGTCTTGCCCGCCCTGAGGGTTGCTGTTGTTTCGACCAGCTCTCTGCAGCGGAAGCCCCAGGCAGTAACTTTCACCGGGACTGTAGAAGGCCCTGAGGGTTCTGCTCTCTGAGCCCAGCCGGCAGGGCTGCGGCTTCCGGGAGCCTTGGACTCTGCGCTCCTACCCCTGAGGTCCGAGGGATCTCGGGTTCTGGCTTTTGAGGGGAGCCGTACCTTTTGAACCGGGTCCAGGTCCAGGAGGAGGGTTCCCAGGGTCTGTGCTGTTGATCGTTTTGAATTTCGGCGCCTTAGGAGCTTATCGTTTGAGATCGGTCGGGAAGGTTTTTCCGGAGATCTGCCAAACAAAATTTTTTTAAAAAAGCAAAGTGAATAGCAAGAAGAATCTACTTTAAGGTCTTGATCAATGACACATGTAAAACTCAGTAGAGGGGGGCAGCTGGGTAGCTCAGTGGAATGAGAGTCCAGTCTAGAGATGGGAGGTCCTAGGTTCAAATCTGACTTCAGACACTTCGCAGCTGTGTGACCCTGGGCAAGTCACTTGACCCCCCAATGCCTAGCCCTTACCACTCTTCTGCCTTAGACCCAATACACAGTATTAAAGTTTAAAAAAAAAAAAACAGTGGAACTGCTCATTGGCATGGGGGGAGGGGAGAGGAGGGAAAGAACATGAATCATGTAACCATGGAAAAATATTCTAATCAATTAATTAAATAAAAATTTTCAAATCTAAAAAAAGAGAGAGAAGAAGAATCTATTTTAGCACCATTCCAGGTCCTTGGTATAGTAGAAAGAGAATTAATTATATCTGGAATCCGATGTCCCAGATATAAATTTAGGTTCTGTTACTGAATGTGTGACCTTAAACAAATCACTTTCCCCCTGGGTCTCTGCATTGTTGTTATTGTTTGTTGTTGTTGAGTAGTTTCAGTTGTTTCTGATACTTTGTGACCCCAAGTAGAGTTTTCTTGACAATGGCACAGGAGTGGTTTGCCATTCCCTTCTCTAACTCATTTTGCAGATGCAGAACTGAGGCAAACAAGGTTAAGTAACTGGCCCAGGGTCACAAAGCTGGTGAGTGTCTGAGGCCACCTTTGAACTCAGAAAGGTGAGTCTTCCTGACTTCAGGCCCAGCATTCTGTACAGTGAACCACCTCGCTGCCCTGGGTCTCCACCTACTCATCCATGAAATGCTGGACCAGATGATTTCTAAGACTCCCTCCCACTCTAGAATCTTATGATGTTTTAACCTTGACAAAAAAAGGGGAGTGGATATGTGGGCAAAGATAGAAACTATCCATACTGTTTCTTTCTTTCCTCCCTCATCCTCTGGAGATTTCATTTAGAAAAGTAAAGTAACATTGTTTCTGAAGGAGAACCTTCCCTGTTTTTACTTTTCAAGGAAAATGGGCTGCATCTAAAGTTGCTCATCATCAGGTTCTATAGTACTCATTGCACTAATCTTTCACTATGTTAACTTGGGGCCTCTCTATACCTCAGCATAGAGCCAAGTGCAAAAGGATCTATCACTAAAAAGGAGGATCAATTCTCTAAACATAAGCTCTCAAGTCACGACAACAATCAATCAGCAAGCACTTCCTATGACCCACACATTGTTCCATATCCTGGGGATGCCCTGCCCTCAAGAAGCTTACATTCTAACAGAGAAGACAACATAGAAACAATTAGGTAAATGCAAGATGTAGAGTAGATCTAGAGGGATTTTAGAAGGAAAAACTTTAGTGTGGAGAGCAAAGAGAAAGGTTGAGTAGTAGAGAAGATGGAAGAAGGAGAAAGAAAAATAGGAGGGGAAAGAGGACCTGGAAAAACTTTCTCCAGAGGCCTTGATGAGCTTTGAAAGAAGCCAGGGATTCTAAGAGGCTATAAAGGCATAGCATTCCAAGTATGGGGCACAGCAGGTACAAAGAAAGTGAGATGGACAATGGCTCATTAAGACTGGATTGTTGAGAGGGCAAGTGGGTGGCTCAGTATATTGAGAGCCAGGCATGGAGTTGGGAGGTCCTAGGTTTAAATCTGGCCTCAGACACTTCCTAGCTGTGTGACCCTGGGCAAGTCATTGCCTAGCCCTTACCACTCTTCTGCCTTGGAATCAAATCACAGAAGGTAAGGGTTTTGAAAAAAACTAGACTGTTGAGTGCATGGATGGGAAGCAAAATGGAATTGGAAAGGTAGGAAAGGGACAGTTTGTAAAGAACTGTATGTAAATGCCAGAGAAGCTTATATCTGATCCTGGAGACAGTAGTCACTGGAGTTTATTGATTTGGAGTTTACTGATAAACAGTGACATGGACATGGATTTGAGAAAATCGGGTTGGCTGTTGTATGGAGGACTGATTGGAGTGGGAAGATAGTTGAGCCTGGGAGACCAATCAGTAAGGTTTTATAGTCCAGGTAAGAGGTGATAAGGGCCTAAACTAGGATGGTGGCTATATGAGAGGAGTGAAGGGAACATATACAAGATGTCCTATGAAGGTAGAACTACAGAATTTGACAACTGATTAGATATGTGGGGTGAGTGAAAAACAAAGGATGCCCAAAAAGTTGTGAATCTGGGAGGACAGAAGTGACGTCAACAATAATAGTTATCAGCAAGGCAAGATCCCAAGTTATAGACACAAGGGACCAAGGGACCTCTCATGAAAAATGCTATCCACAGTCAAAGAAGAAATTGATGGAATCTGATTGTGGATCAAAGCACTCCATCTTCTACTTTATTTCTCTAGTGAGTTTTTATTGTATGTGTGATATGTCTTCTATCATGACATGAGCAATATGGAAATATGTATTGCATGAAGACACTGACATAACCTATATCAGATTATTAACTGCCTTGTGGAAGTGGGGGAAGGATGGAGGGAGACCATCTGAATCCTAAAATGTCAGAAACAACTGTCAAAAGTTGTTTCTACATGTAACTGAAAAATAAATCAACAGTAATGGGAAAGTACAAAAGAGAGAGTGAGTATATATGGGGGGGGGGGGAGGAATAAGATAATGAATCCTTTTGGGGCCATGTTGAATTTGACATATCTGAAAGATATCCACTTGAAAATGTTTAATATGCCCAAAACATCAAAATGTGCAAAATAGCCATTTGGTGATATACAACTGGTGTTTAAAAGACAGATTAGGTTGAACACATAGAAACCACAGAGGTCATGTGTATAAAGATGATTATTTAACCCATAAGAAGGCGCTAATGAGACCACCAAGTGAAAGAGCATAAATAAAAAGAAGAGGGACCAGTACAGATCCTTGGAGGAGGAGGGGGGCACCTAGAGTTAGGAAGGCCTAACAAAGATGACAATCCAGCAAAGGGGAATAAGAAAGAGTGCTCAGAATGATAGGAGGAGAACCAAGAGAAGAACAGAGTCATGAAAATCCAGAGAGGAGAAAAACTATCAAGAAGAAGGTTATCAACAGTATCAACGCTACAAGAGGTCAAGGAGGACCAGGATTGAGAACAGACGAATAGATCTGACAATTATGAAATCATCGGTAACTTTGGAGAGAACAATTCTGCTGAACGATGAGGATGGATACCAATTTGCAAAAGATTTAGATGGAAATGTGAAGAGAGGAAGTGAAAGTATACACAGAATATACAAAATAGACTATCGATAATGTAAACAGCTTCTTCAAGGAGATTGTCTGTGAAGGGTTGGAGAGATACAGGGTATCCCAAAAGTCTTGAATTTTAAGTTTTAAAAACTTCATAATTTAAATGCTACAAACTTACTCCCTCCCAATCACTATAACTATTTAAATTTCTTTTAAATGTATTTACTTTGTAAATTTTTGACCATTTTGATACATTCTAATTTTAACAAGATAGGGAACCCTGACATTAATTGCATCAAGTTCCTGAATGACCCATTTTTGGAGTAGTGGATCAAAAGAATTAACATCTCGGTCACCTGTTCTATCTCCATTAGATCTCTTCTTGTAGGATCATGTCAAAGCCACTCTTTGAAAGATCTTAAATCTAAGATTATAAATGCTATACTTTCAGTCACATTCAGCACAAGATAGTAGTTATGTCGACATGAAATAAAGAATACATCTATATTTTAAACACTTAAATAATTAATCTTATAATGATGTTTTTTTAAGCTTGCAGCTTTTATACTTCTGAAGTTATCAAAGCTTAAAATAGCAGTAAGATTTGGGGAACTGTGGATATAATAATAGGATGTAAGCTGTAAGGTACAATAGCTCTAGATTCAAAGAAATTCAGTGAAGAGGAGAGAGTATTATACTTGGAATGAGAAAGACCTGGATTCAAATCTAACCTTAGACACTAGCTGTGTGACGTCAGACAACTCGTTGAACCTCTCTGAGACTCAGTTTCCTCATCTGCAAAACTAGGGGTCATAATAATAATTGTGCTTATTTCACATTTATCTATGTAGGGGACTCTTGGTATGGAAATTCCCTCTACCAATATGAATCACCAATTATTCTGTAACTTACAGACTTATTTCAGTAATTTGCCCAAGGTCCCCAGACAGTATGTATAAGAGGTAAGATTTGAACTCAGGTTTTCCTATCTTCTTTCCTTCTGTCCATTCTTCCTTCCTGACCTGGTTCTAAGGACAGTTTTCAATCCACTCTACTACACTGTCTATCCCTTCAAATATCTGAAGATGATATTCATAGTCCAGTTCAGTCTTTTCATCCCTAATTCTTTTAACTGATGCTTGTCAGGGGTAATTTAGGTCCCCCTAAGCATTGTGGTCATCCTATTCCAGCTAGTCAATGCTCTTCTTAAAGTGTAGTGTCCAGAACTGAGTACAATACTCCAGATGTGATCTGACTAGAACAGAACATGGCAAACCTACACTCTCCCACCTTCTGAACACTATTCCCCTATTAACATAATGTAAAACCTTGTTAGCTTTTTTTGGCTGCCATGTCACATTGTCAACTGATATCCATCTTGTAGTCTATTATTTAGACATGAATTACTCACTTAGAGGCTCTCTAGGGTCTGAGGAAAGGAAGACATATTAATGTAAGCCTGAGCCAAGCTTTGGAAGGGCAGAAAACACGCTGCCCTAGAGGGCAATATTGGTCTTTGGCTTTTGAAATACATGTGTTTCTGGAAAAGCCATATGGAAATCAGATTGCATTTTAAAGAAAAGAAATAAACAAGCATTTATCAAGTACCTACTGTATGCCAAGCTCTATACTAAGAGCTCTACAATTATTTTATCTGTTCTTCACAAGAACCCTGCAAGATAGGTATTCTTATTATTCCCACTTTACAGCTGAGGAAACTGAGACACGGTCCAAATTCCTTGCCTAGGATCATACAGCTAAGTGTCTGAAGCAGAACTTAAACTCAGGTCTTTCTGACTAGGTCCAGCACTGTGTCTACTATGCCTCCCAGGTGCCTACTGCCTAAATGGCACTAGGGAAGACTGCTGCTTAGAATCAGAAAGTATTGGAGCTGGAAGGGACATTAGTTTCTGAGCTTTGGTCTTTGCATGATGTCACCCAGCCAGTATATGTTGAAAATTCCAGGTCAGGAGAGGCAATGGCAGACCCTGGCAGTTACCCCATCTACAAATCAGGGCAGGGCAGTATCAGAGAATGCCTGCGTCCACCATAAAAGGATGAAACTTGGGAAGGACTGAATCAAACCAAGTCAGACGTCAGCATTCCTTCCATTTTATCTCCTAATCTGTTCCTAATGCCTTACACTGAATTGTTGCTCCTGCAACCAGTCTCCCAATTCCATCCCAAGTATTTGGGTTTAGGCACTCCAAAGAAACTATGACAACCCACCTGCCCTGCAGTTCCTCAACTAACATTCAGTTGGATCTCGTTGAATCCCACCCCATTTCCCCAGCCCCTTGTGCTGTCATGACTGCTGGCACCTGTCAGCCCTCTTGCTTGAAACATGACCCTTGAAGACCATCTAGTCCAACTCTCTAATTATGTGTACAGATGTAGACACTGAGACCAAACAGAAGAGAAGGACTTGCCAAGTTCCAGAGTTTTTCCAGTGTGCCATCTGCTTTCTCCTTAATACCACACACTTGTGAGGAAGCACTTTATATTTTTCAAAGCCTTTCTCATAAATTTTTTACAGTCATCCTCAACAACACTCTCTCTCACTCCTCAGAGTCAAGCCTGTTGATTCTACTCTCAGAACATCTCTGCTATGTTCCCTGTGGTATAAAGGACATTAAAGCACACAGGGTTAAGTGGCTTCAAATCCTTGTTCCTGAAGATATTCAAGTGGAGATTGTAGGAAGTTTTCTATTCAAGGAGAGGTCAGACTAATTGGACTCTCTGGTCCTCTAATTCCAAGTAAGTGAGTAATAAGTGAGGCCACATTTGAACTCTGGTCTTCCTGACTTCAGGGCTAGCCCTCTATCCACTGAACTACCCAACTGCCTCCTACAATGTAGAGAACTTCTTGATTAAGCAGTATTGCGCAAGGGGGAAGGTCAAATAGTAGAAGATAGGGAATAGTTAAGTATAAATTCCTACACTTCAGTTCAAAAAGTACCTGCACAGATTAATGATGACATTAATAATTAAATGATTAATTCATTGGCAGTGATGATATTAATAAACAATTACCTGATAGAGGAGGCATGGCTAGACAACAGTTAGTGCAAAAAAAGTCAAGGGGCTTAAGGTCTAAGCTCAATATGAGCCAATAATGACAAGCCAAAAAAATTTAAAAGGTGACAATTTTTGGCTTTATCCATGGAAGTATAATGCCTAGAATCACAGACACGGTGATAATGTCTCTGTAACCTTTCCTGCTCAGACGCTACCTGATGCACTGTTTTGTACTCTATGCATTACATTTTTAAAACTATAACAAACTAGATGTGGGTTCAAAAGAAAGCAATCAGTATAGAATACCACCACAGTATAGTAAGAATTCTGGAGATCATAGACTTGGACCTAGGAGCGACCTTAGAAATTATCTGGTCTAAAGCCTAGGAAAGTAAAACCCAGAAATGTTCAGAAACTTGTTTAGTCATACAGTGAGGAAGTAGCAAACCAGACATTAAATCTAGGTCCTCTGGTGCCAAATGTGGAGCACTTTCCACCATGCCACATTGATGGCCTGGAAATGCTTGAGGGACCTGGGGGTTCTTAAGTTGATGAAGAGAAAAAATATAGAGTCCTCTCCAAATACTTGAAAATTTGCCATTGTGGAAGACAGTTTCAACTTGTTCTGCCTGGTCCCAAAGGGCAGAACTGGGAGCAATGAGGGGAAGTCCTAGAGAGGCAGATTTCAGCTCACCATAAGGTAGGACTAACAAGATAACCATTAGGACTATCCAAAAATGAAATGAGCTATCACAGAATAAATTGGACTCCTTGACACTGAAGATAGTCAAGTGGGGATTGTATGAAGACATCTTAGAATATTATAAAGGGGGTTTCTATTCAAAGAGAAGTCAGACCATTTGAACTCTCCAGTCCCTTCTAATTCTAAGAACTGGTGTAGGAAACTTGTAACTTTAAGGGGGATGGCCTATTTCAGCCAGGAGAGCCCTGAGGTTAGATTGGGTTTGATTTTTGGTTGGGTTCACTTGAAAGAGGTTATTGTGTCTAGAGAATATCTTGAGAAGAATTAAGGTTTATTTTTAAATTGGGAAATCGCATTGCTTCTCTGGTCCCCAAAGCCTGGGAATCTTAGGAAAGAGGGTGGCACTTCAGGAGAGGGCAAGGGAGGAGTCCCTGAGGCCAAAGCTGTATAGCCAAGATTAGTCATAAATGTGACAAAACCCACCCTCTGGTCCCCAGTCCATATTAATAAGTAATCCATTTCCCTGATAGGGATACAATGCCGTTTGGGTGTCTTGAGTTGGGCTATAGTTCAGCAATACTCTTCTGTGTTATCTATCAATCAAGTAACACAAACATTTATGAAACTACATTTTGAAGGCTTTTAAAGGTGTATTTAAAGTGTGTTTTCTTTGAAGCCTTATCTCTGCCCGCTCTCCTCTACTGATAAAACCCCCAGTGGGGCTGCCTCTGCCCCAAGACGTTTCACTCATTAGTACAACTCTGGAAGGGCACCTAAGCAGCCACCAGAGAGAAGAGAAGACTCGTCTTCAAGGCAAGGGCCAAGAAGCAGAATGGGCAGGGGTAGAAGAGTAAAGGGAAGGGCTGCCAATCTCAGGCTCAAGATTCACCACTGCTCACAACCCCCAGGCCAAGCACAAAGTCCAGATTACCATCATGTCAGAGAAGCTGCTTCCTAGCTCTTAGCTTCCCCTGAGCCTTCCTCAAGTGGGTTGGAACCAATACTCTCCAGTCACCTAGCCCAATACCCTCATTTTATGGAAAGGGAAACTGAGGCCCAAAGAGGTTAAATGATTTATCCAAGGTCATACAGCAAGTGAGTGGCATATTTGAGACTATAATACAAGACTCTTGACTCTGAGACCATATGTATAAAGGTGAAAAGGTATGTGGGGTGTCAATATTTACCATTAATTAAATGAGTGATAGAATTTCAAGTATTGGTTAAGAAGGATATTTTGAAGCAAGGTCCTTTGTAACACCCTGTAAATCATACTAAATCTTACTTATGAGCAACCCAAACAAACCTAAGCAGTTTAACTTTAACAGACCTACCATTTCCCACCTCCATGCTAGTCATACAGAAAGGTTCTGACTAATTGGACTGGATGGACTAAGACAAGAATTCTTCCTCCTTACCCCAAGGACCTTGATGATGTAAGTCTGGGGAACAAGCAGGGGAGAGGAGGGCAAGTCTTGGCCCAATTTTCCTTGAAAAATACAAACAAGAAATAATTGATCAACAAACATGAAGTAGGCATTTACAGTGTACAAAGTGCTATGCTGTGCCCTGAAAGAGAGACAAAATTTTGGTAAAGCATAGGGCCTACCCTCAATGAGTTTACAGTCTATGTAATATATGTACAGATAACTATAAAGCAAAAAAATGTGATAAGTGACTTCTTTGGGGCATAAGAGAAAGTGTCACATGAGGTAAATTGAAGGAAAATTATCACGACAAGATTGAAAAAATAACAAAAAAATACAAGAAAATGGAATTTGAACTGGGCTTTAGAGGTTGGATGCATGAAGCAGCTGGATGGAGCACCGATAGAACACCAGGTCTGAAGTCAAGAAGCTTGAGTTCAAATCCAGCCTCGGACACTTACTAGCTGTATGACCCTGGGCAAGTCACTTAACCTTTGTTTGCTTCAATTTCCTTGTCTGAAAATGAATCATTTGGACTATCCACCTCCCTGAGGTCCTTTCCAGTTCTAAATCTAAGATCCAGTAACTTCCATCTCTAAAAGGAGTGGAGGAGGAAAGGAATGGTGATTTCCCTAAAGAGTTAAGTTTTGAGGAAGACAAGAATTGTTATAGCCCAGCCCTGGCCTTCCATCTCACCCTGAAATCCTCCCCCACCCCCTTTCCTTACACATGCACACATTGACCCTGGCAGCCTTGGCCCCTGCTCTCAGATCAGGAAACGCTGCCCCAGACACGTTCATTCAATGCCAGGCTCCATTGCCCTTCACTGGGACTTTTCATTCATTCTTTTTTCCCCCTTCTTTCTTCTGGGAAAAAAAAAAGAATCAACCCTTTCCCCTCCTTCTTCCCAAAGTCATGGGGTCTGGCTTGCCTGAACACATGCTGAAACTGATAAGCCCTTGGCAGGCATGAGAACAAATTGCTTAATAAAAATGAAAGCAGTCGAGTGACGAGACAGAAGGCAAAAGAGAAAACCAGAGGCAGAGGGGAAAGCAGAGCCAAGCTTAGGCTGGGCTTTGAGAGGAATGAAGAATCCAAGAGATAGAAAAGAACTTGGGCATCACCTAGGCTCCTCGTGTTTATAAATAAGGAGACTGAGAGAATTGATTCACCCAAGTTAGTAAGAGAGAGAGCCAGAATTCAAACCCAAATGGCCTGAATCCAGATTCAGTTTCCTCTACATTAGTGAACAAGATCTAATCATCCTCTCTCTCCTCGGATCATAGATATGGGGTTAGAAGAATGGCTCCACCACAGTGAGTTCCTCACAACCCTCAGTAGGAATGTGGTTGGAAAGTGGTGGTTCTTGTGTTCTTATTTTGTTTCTTTTTCTTGAAAAGACCTAGTTACTCTCTAAAAACATCACTGGTCTAGGAAAGCATTTTGAAGTGAAGCAAAGGTGAGAAATAAAAGAGTATCTTGGCTTGACTGAGAATGCAGCTGGTGGCACAGTGGATGGAGCTTGGGGCCTAGAATCAGGAAGACCTGAGTTCAAATCTGATCTATATGAATCTAGGCAAGTCATTTAATCTCTAAATGCCTCAGTTTCCTCTACTGTAAATGAAGATAAGAAGAGCATCTACTTTGCATGATTGTTGTAATGATTAAATGAAATAATATTTGTAAAAGCACTTAGCACAGTGCCTGGCACATAGTCAGTACTATATAAATGCTTGTTCTCTTCCCTTCCCCACTTAGTCATAGGTATACAAGAGAGCAGTAGCATGGTTTCAAGGTACAATTACCAACCTTGTTCATTATTCTCTAGACATTTTAGCAACCCTTCAAAAATGTGGCACTAAAAATTGGACACAATCATCAAAGAATACTTGTCAAAGAAATATGAAGTCTGAATCTTGGACAAGTTGCTTTCCTTCATTAGGCACCATTTTCCTCCTCTTTCAAATGAAGGAGTTGAATTAGAATGATTTCTATTAGTAGATTGTTTCTTTATTAGATCTTTTAGATCTAGTTCAGCTCCAAATTCTATTATTTAAAAAGACTCCAGCCCCTGGGGCCTACAAAAAATGTAGAAATCAGGCTTCAGGAAAGGAAGAAAGGCAGAATTAACTGGAAATAAGACTAGATTTGGCATCCAAATGCCTGAGTCCCTATCTCTGCTACTTTTTGCCTATGTGACCTTGAACAAAGCACTTGGGAAAGACAGGATCTCAAATTCTTCCTCTATAAAATATAAATGTTAGACCAGATGATCTCTAAGATCCCATTCACCTATAAGTCTATTATCCTGAAATTTAAACAACTTTCTTTACTGTTGTTGACACTTGAAGCCATCAAAGTCATCAATATTAGGACCCTGGAAAATTGGAAAAACTCTGAATAATGCTTTGTAGATAGGTAATTTTGGACCAAAGCATGGAGCTGGATAGTAAGTCATTAATTTCCTGAAGGACTTCATAATCACTTAGTATACCCTCCTTTCTGATGTCACAGACAGTTAATTTGGCAATGTCTCTGTTTTGCATACAAAGAAATCAAGGGTCACAGGGAGAGCAATTTTCCAAAGGTTAAACAGGCAAGAGTCCAGTGAGGATTAGAATTTTTCTAATGGTTGTGCTTAGCTGGCTTCCCCACTGTCCAGAAAATCACATTGTTTATCTTTTTTAAAAATAGGATTATATAGACTAAAAGGGTCTCCAGCAATCATCTAGTACAATTCCCTTATTTTAAATATTGGGAAATTGAGTCATAAATGGAGATTTACTTTAATGTTACACAACTAATAAGTGAACAAATCAGGATCAGACCCAAACCTTCTTATGCCATTCCCAATATCCTGTCATACAATGTTGCTTGTCATTTCTTTTTTGGATTTTCATTAACTACCAAATATTCTACCCAATCTGGAGTTACTGGGACCAAGGCTGTCCTAACAAGTAGATACAATAGGATTTTTACGCTTATAGGAAGATCAGTCAATAAGAATCCATCCTCTTTATTTTACAGATGAGAAAATTGAAGCCCAAAAAGTTGTCACCTCTTCCCTGAAGCTTCCCCTGATCCCTCAGTCAAATCTGATTTTGCCTTCCTCATAGTACTTTGTGTATTCCTTGGATGTTACTTATCATATTCTGGTTATTATTAGAGTTGCTTATGGTCCTGTCAAATCCCCAACTGGACTCTAAGAGGAGTCCATAACTAATTCATCTTTGTCCGTCCCACTGAACCTGGCATAGAGCATAGCAGGTGGTAGATGTTGGTGGAAATTAACACAGTCCCAGGCATGGTTGATATTAATGTCCACTATGGTCTCTGCCATATGCTGCTTCTCAGTGGACCAAGTCCCCTGTAAGGTTACTACTTCAGACTGTGTGAATGTTTGGTTAACAAATGAGGCTGGATGACCCTTCTTTTGTCCTGACACTACCTCCTTCAAGCTTCAAAGCCCCTCAGGTCCACTGCTAATCTCAAGTCCCAGGATTTTATGACCAAAGCCAAGATCATGTTCCCCTCCACCTTCTTCTTCTTTTAAAATGTATTTGTTACATTTAAATACCCAGTTAACTGTCTCCCTCTCTTCCACCCCACCCCATCCCCATTAAAGAAACCATCACTTGACAAAAAGATATGTGTATATGTAAAACTATGTTTTACTCATTTCTATTTATCACTCCTTTCTTTGGAGGTAGACATACGTGAATCATTCTTCAAACAATATTTTAGTTGAGATATATATAAAAATATATAATGTTGTTTTGGTTCTACACATTTTACTCTTCATAATTTCAAGTATCTTTCCATATTTTTCCAAAATCAACCTGTTCATCATTTCTTATAACACAGTAGTATTTCATCACAAGCATATACCAGAACTTGTTTAGCCATTCCCCAGTTGATGGACTTTCTCCATTTTTCAGTTCTTTGCCACCACAAAGAGGGTTGTTAAAAATATTTTAAAACATATAGTTCTTTCCTATTTTCCCTGATCACCTTGGGAAATGAGCCAATAATGGTTTTGCTGGGTCAAAAGGTATACATAGTTTTATAACTCAAAATAATTCCAGATTGCTCTCCAAAATGGTAAGCCCAGTTCACAGTTCACCAACAATGCATTAGTGTTCCCATTTTTTCCACATCCCCTCCAACATTTATCATTTTGCCCTTTTATAATTTTAGTCAGTCTGATAGATATAAGATGATAACTCAGTTGTTTTCATTTGTATTTCTCTAATTAATAAAGCATTTTTCATATGCCTATATATAAGCTTTGAGTTCTTCATCCAAAAAAATTATCTATTCCTATCTTTTGACAATTTGTCAATTGGAAAATGACTCATATTCTTTTGTATTTGACAAAGTTCTTGGTATATTCTCTATTTTCCACAGTTTAGGGACTAATCCCAGCTCATCTTTCCACATTCATCTTTCCACACTGAAAATGCCTCATTCTTTTATTCTCTACTATTTAGGTTGTCCTCAAATTTCTTGTTACAAAAGGAAGCTGAGTCAGACCTGCAGAAGGGCTTTGAGCTTTTGGAAAGATAACTATTTTCTTCTTTATGAATTTACCAAATGAGTTAGACAGTACTTCAGAGATCATTTAATGCAAACAATTCGTGTCATACATGAGAAAATTGTGGTCCTGAAGTTAAAGGATTTGTCTAAGATCACCCAGGTAATAAGTAGCAGAGCCAGAATGTTAATCCTGATCCTCAGACACCAAATCAAATTTTTTCTCTAACACAGTGCTATCCTCAGCTTTCCAGCTCCCTCTAAAGAGTTAATTATTATGCATCTTGGTCAATGTGGAAACGCCCTTATCTGTGACCAGTGTAGGGCTAGATCCCATGGCAGACCTATCTTGCAATGTCCTGCTCACAATTCTTCAGAGACTCCGAACTGCCCACAGGATAGACCTTTTTAAGGTTTACCATGATCTGGTTCCAACCTGCCTTTCCCAGCCAATTCCTCACTGCTCCTCTACATGAACTGCCACACAACAAGGTTGGTTTCCTAATTGTTCCCCACATAGACCAAAACCTTTCCTTCCATTGTGCCTTTGTTCATGTGGCCTCTACCACTTGGAATGACCTTCCAACCACCTCTCCACCCCTCAATTGCTCCTTTCTTTTCAAAGCCAAGTTCAAGGCCCATGTCCTCTAAGAACCTTCCCTGATCACACCAGTTCTCAACACACCTTATTTATATTGACTTGTATAAAATTCTTTGAGCATCTCTGGATCCAGTCCCTCCTGTCCTTAGGAGATCCAAACTTCCCTCTTTCTTTCTTTCTTTTTTTTTTGAAGCATACCATTCTTCATTTTATTTTCTCCTTGATTTTTTTCACTATTAAAAGCAATATGTGTCTTGTTTCACAACATATTAAACATTGAAATATGTATTATGTAATAATAATAATACATATACAACCTATACCATATTGCCTGCCTTCTCAGGCAGCAGGGAAAGGACAAAAAAATCACAAAATGTCAGAAAATGATCATTTATAATTGTATCAACATGTAATCTGGAAAGAATGTTTCAAAAAAAATTTAAGTGTCATATAATTGTTAGGTATAGCTTTTATTATCTTCATTTGTTTCTGTTTCTGTTCTCTCTAGTTAACTGTTAGTACCTTGGTCTCCTCAGATATGTTCCCCTCCATCCTCAGGTTTACAGGTGAGAAATTAGGGCCTTAGAGATGGCATGGTCTCTCTGCTTTACAGACCCTTCAGTTCAGTCACTCATCATGATCTTTAGAACTATGGCTTTTTTTAATGAATATTCTCTGACAACAATGACCAATATGGAAGTATGTCTTGCATGATAATACATTTATAACCCAGATCAAATTGCTTATTTGGGATAGGGGGAGGATTCTTTGGTTCTTATAATTTTGGAAAGTGTATGTTGAAAATGAATATGTAATTGGGAAAATAAAATAAAATATTTTCCAAAAAAATTAAAAAAATTTTTTTAAACTGACAAATTCCCCTATTTCTATTGAGAGCCCCTCCACTCTTCCAGTCCCAGGGTCATAGCTTCCAAGTCATCCTTGACTCTTCCCATTTTCTCACCTCTCATAACCAATCTGTTATCTGGTCTTATCCATTCTACCTTCACAACATCTCTTGCTCCTACCTCCTTCTCTCCACTCATTCGCAAAGCTACCACTCTCTTTCAGGTCCTCATCACTTCTTGCTTCCATTGCTGTATCCGAGTTGACCTCCTCTTGCACTCTCTCACCGCTCTAATCCATGCTTTACCCAACTTCCAAATTATTTTCCTGCAGCAACACTCTGATCTTGTTGCTCTTTGGATCTAAACCCTTCAGTGGCTCCTCATAGGCAGTAGGGTAAACCCCAAATTCCCCAGCTTAGCATTTCAGACCCTCCATAATCTGATTCCTATTTCTCCAGCTTTATTTAACACTATCCTCTATTATGAACTTTACATTTCAAACTGGACCATTATTAGTTCCCCTGACTCAGTAATCTCCTGCCTCCCTGCTACATTTGTACAAACTTCCCCATCCCTGAAATGTGTTCTCTCCTAATATTTGTTTCATAAAAACCTCTTCCTTCAAGGTTCATCATAGAAAATTCCTCCTTTTGGAAGCCTTCCCTCCCCGTTAGTGTTCTCTTTATACCTCAACTATCATTGCACTATACTTACCTAGGTACATGCTGTATCCCTTCAGTAGAATGTAAGCTCCCTGTAAGCAGGGCACATTTTGTTATTTTCTAGGAGCAACCAGGTAGCACAGGGATAAAGTACCAGGCCTAGAGTCAAGAAGATTCAACTTCCTGAGTTCATATATGGCCTCAGACACTTTGTAGCTGAGTGACCCTGGGCAAGTCACTTAACACCCATTGCCTAGCCCTTACCACTCTTCTGCCTTGAAACTAGTACCCAAAAATGATTCTAAGACAAAAGGTACGAGTTTCAAAAAAAATAATCAGACATGACTGAAAATGACAAAAACAATAACACTCTCCAGCACCTTGAATGGTGTCTTATACATTTTTTTAAAGACTGGCCTTGTCATATGGTTGATATGAGGAACTAACTACCAAGGAGGAAACTCCCTCCACCTCCTCAATTCAACAATTTCTCTGCCACCATCTCTCTAGTCCTAGGGAGTGCCTGGGGTAGTGAGAGGACAGTGACCTGCCAAGAGTCATATGGTCAGAGTGTGTCAGAGGAAGCTGCCCACAAGCCTTCCTGATTCTCTGAATTCTCTGAAGAAAGAAGCCATATTCCGTCCTTCCATCTCCTCCACAACACCTAGCAGGTGGAGCATGTGGCAATAAATATTGACTGAAATGTCAAGTTTGAAGCCAGGCTGGATAACTGTGCTGCCCTTCCCCCAGGCCATGTCACTGGGTTGGGTATTAACTCCTGGAAAAGCAAATGGAAGAAAAAAAACTTTCCTGGGAACTGTAACCCTCTCCAACCCACTTAATACACATTTTTCTCCCTCCTCTTCATTTCAGAGAGCTACCTATTTAGTAGTATGTGGCATATATGCACTTGCTTGAAACTAACCAAGAGATACCCCAGGGCTGAGACTTCCTTCCCTTCCTGCCCAGATACTGGTCCAAAGACAAGAGGTCTATCTCCCTCACTCACAAAGGCAAAGAGAACTGGAGGTTGCTCTTTTCAGCTCCCTAGAGCCCTCAACCAGTCATCTGGCTCAGTTTACCCAACAGAACATATATCACAAAACATCACAGGAATATGTTAGGACTAGAAGGGACCTTAGATGTCATCTAGTTCAAACTCTCCCCACTCATTTTACACATGAAGAAACTAAGGGTAAAAGAGGAGAAGAGACTTCAAGGATTTACATGCTCTTTAACTCCAGGTAGATTACAGGGGATCCAAAAACTTGGATAGGGAAAAATTATTTCCTTATTTCAATATAATTGGTTTATAATACAATGTATTTTACTTTATGCATTTTAAAATATAATTCTGAGAAGGGACCAATAGTCTTCATCAGACTGCCAAAGCAGTCTATGACACAAGATGGATAAAGAACTTTTCATCTAATCCATTCTCTCATTTTACAAAAGAGGAAACTGAGGGTCAGAGGTGAGGAAATGTAATACAGTAGAAAAGGCTTTGGCTCTAGAATCAGAGGATGCAGATTCAAATTCTGTCTCTGACTCTGTATCTATGTAACTTTGAACAAGTCACTTGAATCTCCTCCTGGGGCCTCAGTTGCTTGCTCCGTAAAACAAGGTAGGTAGATTGGATGGCCTCTGTAATTCCTTCCATCTCTAAATCTATGAGCCAATGATTTACCTAAGACCACAAAGGTAGTGAATAATTTGGTGGCCTTTTTTTTCAGTCTTCATTCTTCTTGACCTCTTTGCATCTTTTAAAAATGCTAACTACTCCCTCTTCTGGGATATTCTTTCCTCCCTTGCTTTCCAATACACTTCTCTCCTGGTTCTCCTTCTAATTGTCTGATTTCTCCTTAATGGTCTCTTTTACTGGTCTCGCCCAGGGCTCTGTCTTCTTTTCCCTCTCTGCATCCTCTCTTTATCATCCTCTCTCATCTCATCAATTCCAATGGGTTTGATTATCATCCTCATGTGTAGGATATTATATATCTAACATGTTCTTAGGATATATAATATGCATAATATTATATATGATATAATATATAATTATAATAAATATAATATATGAAAATAAAATCTTATGTGACGTACATGTATATACACACATGTATGTGTAGATATATATATACACATAAGTCATCTCCAATCCAAAAATAATTCATTAAGCACCTACTTTTTGCAAAGCATTGCACAAGGCACTAGGGACACAGAGACAAAAGTAAATAGAGTCACTTCCTAGCTATGGGATCCTGGGCAAGTGACTTAACCTCCATTGCCTAGTCCTTACTGCTCTGCTGATTTAGAACCAATAACACAGTATTAATTCTAAGCTGGAATGTAATGGTTTAAAAAAAAAGTAAAAAGACTCCCTTTCCTCCCAGAACTTACATTATACTGAGAGATACAACACATGAACAGATAAGTATCTGTTGTTCACTCATTTCAGTTGTGACTGACTCTTTGGGACCTCAATTGAGGTTTTCTTGACAAAGCTACTGAAATGACTTGTCATTTCCTTCTCCAGATTATTTTACAAATGAAGAACTCAGGCAAGAAGGGTTAAGTGGCTTGCCCAGGGTCACTCAACTAGTAAGTGTCTGAGGCCAGATTTGAGCTTATGAAGATGAATCTTCCTGATTCCAAGCCCAGTCCTCTATTCATTGAGCCACCAAGATGCCAAACAGATAGGTATATACTTGATAATATGAGGAAGAAAGGGCTAGGAAGTAAAGAGATCTTTTACCCTTCAATGTCAGGCAAGCCTTGCTAGGCATAAAACAAGTAGCTGGGCATCTATCTCAGATTCCATTGGTTTCTCAAGCTCAGAATGTCCAAAATGGGACCCATTTTCTTGCTATCCCTCTGCTAAAACTCCCAATTTATTTTAAAGGCATCATCATCCTTCTAGTCACGTAGATTCACAAACTTGGAGCCATCTTGACTCTTCCCTCTCACCTACCCTTCATATCCAAGCAGTTGCCAAACCTCGTCAGTTCTCCCTTCACAACATCTTTCCCTTTTGTCCACTAAATCCATCCTCTGTGATTAAAGACAGGAGAGGTCGACTGTCAAAATACTCTTGCTAAAGTTCATAATTGAACATATCATTCCTCAGCTCAAAAATCTTCAGTAAGTACCTAACAACTCTAAGATAAAATACAAATTCTTCAGCCTGGCATTCACAAAAATGTTTACACACTTGAGAAGACTTACATGAACTAGATACAAGGATGCAATCCACACAATGATTTAAATAATCTCAACAACGTTAAAAGTCATCTGAACTCCATTCAATCCAGTAACCAATCTTGGACGATGCACAGTGAAACATAGGGTCAAAGGATGGAGATGGCGTCAGATGTAGCCATGGTGTTGATTCATTTTATTTCTTTGTTTTTGAGGAAAGGTTCTATAGGTAGAAAGAATGATCACTGTGAAATGTCAGTTTTTAAAAAAAAAACTTGGAATAAATATTTATTTCATAATTTTAAATTCTTTACAAATTGATGCCCATTTCCTTTTTAGACTTATTTTCTATCCCTCTCATTCACAGCTCTCTGATCCAACCAAACTGATTCACTTGCAGTTCTCAAACTCAACATCCCATTTCCTGCCTCTCTGTAGCTTTACATTGGCTGTTTGTTCCACCTACAAAAAACTATATACTTTTTTCCTACTTGTCTCAATCTTTATTCTTGTATTTCTAGCACTTATTACAGGACCTGACACATTGTAGGTGATAAATAAATGTTTGTTAATTGATTAATTTATTCATTAAGCTCCTCAGCTTCCTTCAAAACTCAAATACCAACTCCTACAGGAAGTCTTCCCTGATCCTTTAAGTCATTAGTGCTCTTTTAAGGTTGGTAGATGACACCATAGTACATAGATGACAGGACCTGAAGTCAAGAAGACATGAGTTCAAATCCAGTCTCAGACCTCTCCTAGCTGAATGGCCCTGGGAAAGTTTTTTAAATGTCATTTGCCTTAGTTCCCTCATTTGTAAAATGAAAATCCTAATAGCACCAGGGTTTGTGTGAGTATCAAATGAGATAATATTTGTAAAAACCAGCACAGTGCCTGGTACATAGTAGATTCTTTCTAAATGCTTATTCCATTCCATTCCCTCTTCCTTCTCCTATTATATTGTGCTTATTTGTGTTTAAGGGTTTTATCTTCCCAATAGTACATATTGCCTTACAATTGAGAGTTGTTCATTAGTCAAATTTTGGCCCATGAATGTAACAGGATATTAGTTAGTGTGTGCTGAAATAAGTAATGAATAAGGGTCACCTAGGTGGCTCCATGGATAGAGAGCCAGGTCTGGAATAAGGAGAATCGGGGTTCAAATCTTGCTGTTTGACCCTGGGTGAGTCATTTACTCCCTGTTGCCTACCAGCTTTTACCACTCTTCTGCCTTGGATCCGATACTTAGTATCAATTCTAAGACTGAAGGTAACAGTTTAAAAAAAGGAAGTGGCCATGAATTGAATGAATATAGAGAAGCATAGGAAGACATCAATGAACTGTTTCAAAGTGACATTAACCAAACAGGAAAATAATATGCACAATGGCTGACTATACCACTATAAATGGAAAGTAGAAAACCCAAGGCATCAAAACTAATTCCTGTGAAATTATAATGAATGCTCTTGGTACCAAAGAAGAGATAGGAGGAGGCCCTCCCCTAGGGCATCTTGGTAGAGGTGAGGAACTATGGGATACAGAATAATATGTGTTACATATTTTTTTCATAATATTGGTTAGTTTTACTGAACCGAGTCTTTTCCTTTTTAATTCTTTGTTATAAGGAATGATTCTTTGAGAGAAGCAGGAAGCAATACATTGGAAAATATATATGAGATATATAGATATATATGTATGCATATATTTTATGTGAAACAAAAACTCATTTTTAAAAAGAACCTATTTAGTTGTTCCTATGTAGGTTTCATCTCCCTATTAAGGCTGTAGGTGAGCCTACATACTCTCCACCCTGACTTGGGGATCTCACCTGGTCTCTCTAGTCTTATTTTTCACTGTTTCCCAATATTCATACTCCACTCCAGCCACATTAGACTCCTTAATTTCCTCTCCACATGCCTGACATGCATACTTCTTTGCATTTGCTTATACTGTTCCCCCAGCCTCTCTAAAATGCACCCAACTTTAAAGACCTAGTTCAAGTCCCATCATCTCTTCCATGACATTTTCCCCAGATGCCTTCATCATCTTAACTCTATGACATTTGTGAGCTGTATCTTTCAGGTATACTAAGTATTTTTAGTTCATCCCTTGGTATAATTGACTTATCTTCCATCCAAGACCACAAGATGGCTAAAGACAGGGACCTTATCTAATTGATATTCTTATCATCTATGCTATCTTTAATGACTGTGATTTAAAAAATTATTTGGGGAATGATGAACTGATATCAGTACTGTTCAGTTGTTTCAGACATGACTAATTCTTCATGATCCCATTTGGAGTTTTCTTGGCAGACATACTCAAGTGTTTTGCCATTTCCTCCCCCGCCCAGTTCATTTTATAGATGAGGAAACTGAGACCAACAGAGTTAAGTGACCTGCCCAGGGTCACATAACTAGGAAGTGTCTGTGGTCAGATTTGGACTCAGGAAAAAGAATCTTCTTGTCTCCAGGTCTAACACTCTATCCACTTATAAACACCTAGATACTCTGATTCATTTTGTAGTTCAGAGTGGCTGGCAGGCTTGAAATTTGGAAGCCTGGATTCAAATCTCAGCTCTGACCCTTACTAGCTAGGAGATCCTAGGCAAATGACAGCTTGCATGAGCCACAGCTCTGGTAACTCATCACCTATAAAATAACAACAACAACAATATTAATCACAACATTTCTGTATCACTTTAAAGTTTGCAAAGCACCTTAAAAATAATATCTCAAGTGGTCCTCACAACAAATAGAGAAAAGAATGTTTATATTATCTTCTTCAAATAGTGAACAAAGTGCCTTGTTGACCCTAGGTAAATATAGAAAAGTGAGTTATTTAAATTAATAATAATAATGTTGCATTGTCTCCCAAAAATATATGTTTATTATCATCTCAGCATCTTTACCCAAAAACCCTTAAAATAACATTATGAGAAGGGTAAAGGAACAAGCATTTTATTAAGTACTACTATTTGTCAGGCACTGCACTAATCACTTTATAATAATTATCTAGGAGGTAGGTGCTATTATCATCCCCATTCTACAGGAAAAGAAATTGAGGTTAAACAGAGGTTAAATGACTTGCCCAAGATTACATAGCTATTAAGTGTCTAGGGCTAGATTTGAACTCAGGTCTTCCTGACTTCAGACCCAGAGCATTATACTATTTAACTCTTTTAACTCTTCCATATTCTTATGGAATATTAATAATACAGTTTATGTTCATACTGCATTTCAAGGTTTGCAAAGCACTTCATATGCATTATCTCATTGATGCTCTCAATAACCACAGGTGTACCTATCAGGAACCAGAAGCCCAGACAGGTTAAGGAACTTTCCCATGTCACACAACTAATATCAGAGGTGGGATCTGAACTCAAATCTTTTTTTAATTTGGAAATTTTTATTGAATTAATTAATTTAGAATATTTTTTCATGGCTACATGATTCATGTTCTTTCCCTCCCCTCCTCCTACCCCCCTCCCATAGCCAATGAGCAATTTCACTGGGTTTTACATATCATCGATCAAGATCTATTTCCATATTATGATTTGCAATAATAATGTTTAGAGTGATTATTTAGAGTCTACACCCCCAGTCATATCCCCCTTGAACCATGTGATCAAGCAGTTGTTTTTCTTCTGTGTTTCTACTCCCACAGTTCTTCCTCTGGATATGGATAGTTGAATTCAAATCTTCCAGATGCCAAATGCAGTCCTCTAGTCCAGAAAGATCAAACAGGCTGCACATGGGATGAATGCAGACCACAACACCTAAAGCAGAGTGTGACCTAAAGCAAATAAAAATAAATAAAAATATAATAAAACACAGATAACATTAATAGGTGGTTTTCTGAGACAATGTGCAGCCATCCTTATAAATGATTCAGTAGTCTTCATTTCTATTAAAGTTTTATCCTATTACTCTGGTGAATAAGCTACATTGGCCTCAAAGATGGAGAAGGTCAATCAGATTTAACCATCAAGGAGATTTGGTTTGGATTTCTGATCTCCCATGTGTAGGGAACCACCTCTGTGCCTCTCTGGTATCCCTCAATCCAGAAAATAATCATAGCTTTTTATAGCACTTTAAGGTTTACAAAACTTTACAAATATTATCTCATTTCATCCTTACAACATCCCTTGGAGGAAGGTACTACTTTTATCCTCATTTTACAGATGAGGAAACTAAGGCAGATAACAATAAATAACATTTGCCCATTAATAACTAATATTAATCAACACTATAACATTGCACTTTGGTAACTAACATAAACAGAATGTGGCAAGCACTGTGCCTCATAATTGTTATTTAGTTTGATTCTTACAATAACCCTGTATAGTAGGTGCTATTATTATCCCCACTTTATAAATGAGGAAAATGAGGCAAACAGAGATGTCATACAGCAAGTAAGTATCTGAGGCTGGATTTGAACTAGAGTCTTCTAGTGACTCCACGTCTAGAAATCTATGCACCATACAACCTACCTACCTACCTCTCACCGGGAGAGAATTGCCATTACCATCATCATCATCACCACCACTACCACCATGACCAGCAACACTACCACTACAACCACCACTATCATCACTCCATTATCATTGTCACCACCATTCTCATCACCACCACCAACGACTCAAGTTCAAGTGATACATCTTGGAACTAGCAAAGTCCTGAGTCTATAGAGCTTAACTGTGTCAGGTACCTTCTTTGCTCTATTCTAGGAGAGACACCCACAAGAAGGAAGTATAGAGTTGAACAATGTTTAGACCATCAGATTAGGGAGCCATAGTCCAAAAGGAGATGCTTAATAGAATAAAGGACTCTCTCCCCACACAAGTGGTGAAGGAAAGAAATTAGACCATTATTCAAGCATAGAGCTGAAAAAAGGACTCTAGAAGTCATCTTATCTAGCCCTCGCCTTTCAGAGAGGAGAAAACTGGGGGCAGGTGGGTAGCTCAGTGGATTGAGAGCCAGGCCTAGAGATGGGAGGTCCTGGGTACTAATATGGCCTCAGACACTTCTTAGCTGTGTGACCCTAGCCAAGTCACTTAACCCCCATTGCCTATAAAAAGAGGAGAGAGAGTAGGAAACCAAGCCCCCAGAAAGAAAGTAGTTTGTCCAAATTGAAATATACTTTGGTGGAAGGGTCCTAAAATACCCAGATCATAGAATAACTGAATTTTAAAACTAACAAGGACCTTAGAATCCATTTTGTCTTAAATTCTTTCAAAGGATAAAACTGAGGCTCAGGGAGCATAGCTAATGAGAAAGGAAGCAGGAATGAGAACTGGGTCTCTTTACTCCTGGGCCAAGATCTGTTTGGTGGGAAGAAGAGGAAGGACAGAGCCCCTAATACTTCTGCTTCCCCAAGGATACAAAGCCCAGACACAGGCAGAGGCTGATCAAGGGTTAAACCCCCTTGACTACACACCCTGTCTGCCCCTGTACCAGTCAGCACAGACCCAGCCAGCCCAGAAGTAGTGAAGGGGGACGGGCATCATGCACCATCAGGAAACCCTTACAAATACAGGATGTGGACCTAATCCTGGTGATGTAGGAGCATAGGTCCATTTTCCTCTGCTGCTCCTGATTCTCTGCTGTGATAAAACCTGGGAATGGGTTGCCCATGACTGGGGTATTGTTCCTTTAAACAGCATTGCTTATGTGAAGCTCAGAAACTATCCCAGCCTTCTCCTGCCCCCACCACTTGATCGACTACAGCAGACAATAAAACACAATGCTACTCAAAAGTTTATGTCAACAGTAAACAATTGAGTTATCTTGGCTCTGGCCTACATATTCTTATAGAGATTTTCCACCTTTGCCAGACCAGAAAGGGGAGCTAAGGGAAAATGAACCCAAACACATTGCTCCTTCCCCAATGAGGCACCATAGCTTATACACAGGAAGTTCTGCTGCTAGTCCCAGTAACATAGGCTGACTCTAAGAGGACTGTGTGCAACAGTGGAAAAGGCAGGGTCCTAGTACCCTTTCTACTAGTGATTGCAAGTCACTTAACTTTTCTCACCTTGTTCATTCATCTACATAATAGAAATGATCATACTTCCAGGGTTGCTGTGAAACAAATAAGATTATGTATATGAAATGAAGGTACTTTGAAAAATAAGAATATGTACATTTCTCAAAATAGTAGCTAGTTTCTCTACAGTTTCTTCTTTTCACAAAAAATTCCCTGAGGTAAGTAGAGCATCCTGACTGATTTTCTGGGGACAGCAAAAATTAGAATGGAAGGGAGAATGTAGAAGAGGAAAACAGTTGGTCAGGGACCAACTCCTATCCTTATGATTGTTCCCATTTTACAGATGAGGAAATTTATGATCATGGAACAATAGAGGCAGAGCTGGAAGGGACCTTGGAGGACAATGAGTCCAACCCCTTCATTTTAAAATATGAGGACACAGGCCCAGAGGTTAGGTAATTTGTCCAAGGTCAGACAGGTAGGAAGTAGATTCATTAGAGCTTGAAATTAGGATCTGCTGTATTCAGGTCCAGGATATTTTGCACTAGAACTCATTGGTTCTCAGATATCATTTGGAAGGCAGCCAAGATGGTGAAGAGCCTTAAGTTAATATCATATGAGGATCATTTGAAGGAAAGGGATATATTTAACTTGGAGAAGAGAGACTTTAGGATCATCATAAATTAACTCCAAATATTTGAAGGGCTGTCATCTTGGAAAGGTTTTTAAATCATTCTTCTTACCTTAGAATGAAGAAATAAGAGCAATGGTATTAATTGCAAAGGAACAAATTAGTCCTGACGTAAGGGGAAAATTCTAACAATTAGAGTTATCCAAAAGTAGAATTGGATGCCTTAGACTAGAGTAAGTTTCTCTTTCTTTGGAGTTCTTTCAGCGAAGGATGGATGACCCCTTGTCAGGAATGTTGAAGAATGAACTCACTACTACATGGCCACCAAGGTCCCTTCCAATTCTTAAATTCTATGATTCTGATTTTGTGACTTGAGACGTCATCTACTCCAGCTCCCTGCCTCAAGGAAGGTCTTCCTGATATTCTGTATCCTTCTCCCTTCTTCCTCATGTCATAGTGCTCATGTGCCTTCTGCTACTATCTCCTCCTTCATCCCTTTCTCACACGAAGACAAGGTCTTACTCTTTACCAGAGGAAAGCCCTCTATCTACACAGGTGATTCCATTCCACCCCCTCCTCTCCTATCGATTGCACCCTGTCATATCCACTCTATCATTTATTTTCAATCTCTCCCTCTCCACTGCTACCTCCTACTTCCTACTAACATGCCTGTCTTCCCTGTTCTAAAAAAAAAAAAACTCACTTGATCCTCTTATCCCTGATAATTATCATCATAGAATTCTTTTTGCCCACTTTGACCAAACACTGAGTAGTTTATTTACAATAGGATGTCTCCATTTTCTTACCTCTCACTCTCTTCTTAACCCTTATAGTTCAACCTCTGAAATTAATTATTCCACTGAAACTTCACTAAAATGACCATGATCTTAGTTACCAAAACAAGGGCCTTTTCCCAAACCTCATTCTCTCTGACCACTCTGTGGCCTTTGATGCCACTCTCTCCTCTTTGATATTCTCTTTTCTCTAAGTTTTTGAGGCACTACTCTGTCCTGATTCTCCTCCTACCTATCTGGCTATTTACATACAGATCATACCCTCTGATAACTGGTGTCTCGTAGGGTTCTATCCTTGGCACTCTTTCCTTCTCCCTTAATCCTACTTTACTTGGTGATCTCATCAGCTCCCATGGATTTATTTATCATCTCTATGCTAATGATTCTCAAATCTATCTACCCTGCCCAAATCTTTCTGCTGACCTCTAAAATCACATCTCCAACCGCCTTTCAGACATCTTCAAGTAGATGTCCAGTAGATATCTTAAACTCAACATGTCTAAAATCAAATTCATTCCAGTTCCCCTTAAATTTTTCCTTCTCCCTACCTTTTCTATTTCTGTAGAAGGAAACATCCTCTTCCCATGTCTCAGGCTCATAAATTGAGAGACATCCTTGACTCCCCTCTATCTCTCATCCCAATATTCAATCTGTTGTCAAGATCTGTCCATTTCATCACTGAACATCTCTCAAAAAAAAAAAAAAAACCTTCTCTCCTCAGAGTCACTAGTCTAGCACAGACCCTCAATCCTGAACTATTCAAATAGCCTATTAGAGAACTTGCCTGCCTCAATTCTCTCCCCTACTCTAATCCATCCTCCATTTGGCCATTTAGTGTTTTTCCTATGTAGATCCAATCATGTAACTCCATATTCAATAAACCCCAGTGGCTCCCTATCACTCACAAGACCAGATCTCTGCTTAGTATTCAAAACCCTTCACAACCTAGCTCCTCACTCCCACCTTTCAGTCTTATATTTTATTCTCTTCCAAATACTCTGATCCAGTGACACTGGCCTCCTAGCCATTCCAAGAACTATCCATCTCTCAACTTTGAGCATTTTCTCTGGCTATTCCCACGTATGGAACACTCTCCCTCCTCATCTCTATCTCCTGCCTTCTCTGGTTTCCTTTTAAGTCCCAACTAAAATCTCATCTTCTACAGGAAATCTTTACCAATTTTAGTGTCTTCTCTCTTTTAATTATGTCCTATATATCCCATATATGACTTATTTATACTATATGTATTCATATATGTATAATATTGCATATTCTCTATTAGAATGTGAGCTTTGAGAGCAGGGACTGTCTCACCTCTTTTTGTATCTGTAGTGTTTAGAATAGTGTCTGGCATATAGAAGGCATTTAATAAATGCTTATTGGCTGATGGACTGGGGATGTTTAACCTTCCTTTAGGGCAAATTCCAAAATCTGGCAGTCCTAGCTAACTATTAGGAAGTTCTTTCCTGAGGGACATCAAAAGCCTATCTCAAGACCCACTTCCTCTTACTCTTGCTAAAGAAGAGAAACTACTTATTACTATCAGTCAATCAACCAACAACCAGGGGAATCAGGGAAAGACCCTTGAAGGAAGTGGCAGGTAAGCTTAATCTTCAAGAAAACTAGAAATTTCAAGAGCTGGTGGTAAGGAAAGAGAGAATGGAGACAGATGGCATGGTACAAACTAAGAACATCAAGTAGGCTAGTCTGACTGAGGTATAGATTAAATGAGGTTGAAAATTATTTAATCATACTGGAAAGATAGGTTGGAACCAAACTGGAAGATCTTGAAATTCCAAATAGAGGATGATGCATTTTATCCTAGAGGCAACAGGGAGCCACTGAAACTTCTTAAGCTAAGGAGTGATGTGCTCAGACTTGTGCTTTAGAAGTATCAAGTTGACAGCTGTGTAAAGAACAATAGAAGGACCAGCCTGATAATCGGTTACTCTGAGATGCAATACATGTTTGTTCTGCAGGAGCCCTTAATAAGGAAAAAAAGGGTTTAGAAAAGTACTACTGAAGAACCCTTTCTTCTCATATGCTCTAATGACAATTTCTGCCGTTGCCATATGAAAACTTGTGTCATTCAGAGGAGAGGGGGATGCAAATGACTTGTCTCCCTGACCAGATTGTGAGCTCTCAGATGCACACAGACCATTAGCACTAGAATAATAACAATTGCTTACATAGAATTCCCCCCCCCCCCCAGTCTCCACTAACTTCCTATCCCAATCCCTTATTATGACATAGAGGTGGCCCAGAGTTCTCAAAAATAAGGCCAATGGGGCATAAGCAGGGCCAAGCTGGAAAAGCTTTGAGTACGGGACTGGTAATGATCTATATGTCTGCTTTGCAAGGACTAGCCTGGTCAAGGACAAGGAGGCTAATCACCAACATAGCCATAGGTTAAGGAATTTTTTCAGCCCCAGAAATGCTACAAGATTATTTATTAAGACAGAGAGAGACCGTCATCTGCATCAGGGGAGGGACTATCCATCTTAACCGACAAAATCACAGATTCCTAAAGTGTTGAAGTTCTCCCCCAACTGTCTCTTGAAGTAAGTGATAGTTTAGTATTCCATTTTTACAGATGAGGAAACTGAGGAGATTAAGGAGAAATATCTTATCCAAGGTCACTCTCTTAAGTAACAGAATCATCTCAGACATCCACGTGGCCTTGATTCAAAGTAGTAGACTGCAGTGCTCCAGGTGACAAATACCAGACTAATATTCCATTTGGCTTCTTCAACATCTAATAGTGCCAGATGCCTATGTGGCAGGAACTCAGGTATACAATATTCCCACAATCATCTACCCCATTCTTTCTATTCATTTGACCACTAGTTTAGTTCAGGCCCTCAGCACCTCTCACTTGGACTCTTGCAATATTAGTTGTTCATCCTTTGTTTCCAAAGAGAAGCAATTATAGGCTATGTCTAGACTTGTGAATGAATTGAATTGAAGTGAGGCAGAATTGCACAAAGTTGTTGGCCTCACTCTCTCTTCCAGAGTCATCAAGGTCCAGTAGTGAGGCAAAAATCGGGCTGACTGGGCACAGCCCAGATGCAGTAGACAAGCTTGACTTGTCCAACACCTTAACTAAGCTCCATGACAACTACTTCAGCTACCTTCATGGCCCCTAGAACAAACTGTCCTCATTAGCCCATTCTGCCAGAGGAAGTCTTTGCATGCTTGGGAGGGAATGCTCCTAACTCACAGATGGGTTTGAGGCCAGCAGCTTAGCCTCAACTTGGTTTAGCCCATCTGCCAAGATAGTTTTACTAGGGTGTGCCCACTGCCCATGTTCCAGCTTCTTGGAGCCACAGGTGAAAGTTGGATGAAAGGTAGACACCGACAGTGGATGAACAGCCCCGAAAGAGTTCTGCAGTCCCTCACGTCATAGATTGAACACTCCACACACTTCAAATGCAACTATTGCAATAGCCTCCTGATTAGTCTCCTTGCTCTCTTCCTCAATTCATCCTTCAGACAGCTGTCAAAGCCATATTTCTAAAGCACAGGTCTGATGATGATGGTCTTCTGCTCAAGAAACTTTAATGCCTCCCTGTTAACTCTAGGATCAAATGGCAGCAAAAGCCCTTCACAACATGAATCAAACCTCCTTTCTAGCTTTATTGTACAGAATGTCCTGAAATGCTCTGTATGGTTTTAAGCAGATTTAATAGCTCAAAAGCTTTAAAAATCTCTTTAAAGATACTTGAACTAAGATATTTAGAAAACTCCATCTATTAGTCTCTTCACACTCTGCAGTTCAGTCCAGCTTTGCTTGTTAGAAGTTCCTCACACGCAATGTCCCATCTCCTACCTCCATTCCTTTTTCTAGAATATTCCACATATCTCCAGTTGATCCTCATCTCTGCCTCTTAGAACTCCTAGTTTTCTTAAGTGTCTTACTCAAGGTCATACTCATAAGTGACAAAATTACCTCAGAAACCCAGGTACCCCTGATACCATGTCCAATATTAGTACACCACAGTGTCCCAGATGACTAAATGCCATCTCCTCCTGACTCTTTTCCTGATTCCCCAGATGCTAGTGCTTCCCCACCAAATTACCACACATAAGGTATCCCCCACTTTAATTCTTTAATTTCTTTAAATTCTCTACAACTATCACAGTTTCTGGAAAACATGGGAGAAGAGTAAATATTTATTCATTGACTAAGTTGAATTTAATCTAACTGAACTAAAATGAATCCCTTAAGTTCAATGAACATTTTAGGCACAAATGACTGTAACTGCTCTCAGTTGGTTAACTATATGACCGTAGACAAGTTCCTTCCCTTTTCTAGTACTCAGTTTTCTCATCTTTAAAATGAAGAAGTTGTTGGAGGTGGGAGAGCATCTAGGTGGCTCTTTGGATAGAAGAGTCAGACCTAGAGATGGGGTATCCTGGGTTCATATCTAGACTCTTCATAGCTGTGTGACCCTGGGCAAGTCACATATCCCCATCACCTAACCTTTATCATTCTTCTGCTTTGGAACTAATAAAGAGTATTGATTTTAAGATGAAGGGAAGGGTTTTTGTTTGTTTGTTTTAATAATAAAATGAAGAGATTAGATGATGTCCTGGGGAGTTTCTAATTCTATCATTCCCTGAGTCTATGATTGACTGATGAAAATGCCAAGAGTTATTGGGACTTACTGGATAGAGAGCTGGTCTAGGAAGACCTAATTTCAAGCCCCTTGGTCACATAGAGATCTTGGTGAAGTGTATCACTTAACCTCTCAGTGACCAATAAAGCTGGGGAGGACCTTTGATCCAGGTTGTGAAGGGCTTTTGCTGCCATTTGATCCTAGAGTTAACAGGGAGGCCTTAAAGTTTCTTGAGCAGAAGACCATCATCATCAGACCTGTGCTTTAGAAATATGACTTTGACAGCTGCTTGGAGGATAGATGGAGGACAAGAGCAAGGAGACCAATCAGGAAGCTATTGCAGTAGTTGCATTCAAGGTGTTCTAATACTTGGAAGGTTGCAGAGAAGGTGATGATTCACGTTGGTATGTGACGTTCCTCATTAGGAATGCCCTCCATGGAAGAAATCATGAATCTATTTTTAAAAAAACCCGTTAGAGTATCAGGAATCTTTCATCCCTTTTCCATGGCATTAGGGAAGTCTTTCTGAATTGCTGCTACCTCCTTTCACCTACTAAGAGAAGCAGGAATCTAGAATGTGGGTGTGGGGAGATTTTAACAATGTCTAAGTCCCAATGGGTCTCTTTTCAAGGGAAGAATTTACTAAGAGAAAATTCTTTGAACTTTCCCAGATTTTTAGGGAATGAACAAATGACTAGGGCTCCATTTTGTAGCTGAACAGTGACCTCTAGTGGACAGTTCATTGGTGCAGCAGAGCTCTGAGCTCCCCTCAGCCCTGCTGCTTTGGGGAGGGGCTCTTCCCAAGCCTCCTTGGAGAACCTTTTCCAAGTTCCAGTACCCACAGGGCAAATTCAAACGGTCTGCGAGCCCCAGAATTCCCCGAGTGAGTTGAGGGAGAAAGTGCAAGCTTTAGGCAGCTGGACAGAGGGGTGGGGCATGCAAAAATTGTCCTCCCATGCCGAGAAGAGGGGGAGCGGGGCAGCTCCCTGAATGCTGGCTGTGCATGCGTGACATGGCTTTGCCAGCGCAACAAGGGCTCCCTCTGGTCATCAGGCCACCCTAGAGTATCTTAGAATGTCAAAGCTGAAAGAGATTAAAGATGATCTAATCTTAAGGATTTGGCTTTTTGCTTCTGTTTTCACTGGTTTTGTATGTCATGGAGCTCTTAAATAAGCTTGATGAAACTTTTTTTTTTAAACCCTTACCTTCCATCTTGGAGTCAATACTGTGTATTGGCTCCAAGGCAGAAGAGTGGTAAGGGCTAGGCAATGGGTGTTAAGTGACTTGCCCAGGGTCACACAGCTGGGAAGTGTCTGAGGCCAGATTTGAACCTAGGACCTCCCGTCTCTAGGTCTGGCTCTCAGTCCACTGAGCTACCCAGCTGCCCCCAAACTTTTTCTTTTAATGTATAAAATAGAATACCCAGGATTACAAAGAAAACTAGAGTGAAAGACAATTATATATTTTTTTATTTTTTTTTTACAAAAACAAGTTCATGGATACCTGTTTAAGAACCCCTGCCTAATCTCTTTATTTTGTCCAGAGAAGATAGGCATCCTGCCCATGGTCACATAGTAGATTAATGATAGAGCTGATCTGTAGCCAGATGGTCCTTTCCATTCTAGCACTCTGCCTTCATGTAAGGAAGCTCCCAGGAAATGCCATTATCACGGACAGGCAAAAGAGCTTTATTTTTATCTGAACTAAGAGATAAAAACAAAAGTTGTATTTCACATATATTGTGGCTATGCATATTCACATATGTTCTTAACTGTGCAGCTAAGAAAAAGATAACCTCCTCAGAGAGGGAGAGTCTGACTGCACTCTCACCTTATCAGCCCCCTCCAGAGGCCTTGTCACTTCTCTATTGTGACACTGTCCTCCTTCAGGGCTTTACCAAATTCAATCTGTCCTGTTCTACCAGAATCACGGAACTCAGAGCCAGAGCTAGAAAAGTGAATGAATCTAGCATCCTTGCATTAAGGAAAGGAGCCTAGAACCCAGAGAGGGAAGCCATGGCCCAGAGTATGGCACATGAGTAAGTAGAACAGGTATTCAAACACTAAAAAACCAGTTTTCTTCCCCTTCCTCTAGATTGAATTCAGAACAAAAGTACCTTACAAGCCTTTGAGTTCAAATTCGTCATTTTATAAAGGAAGAAAAGAAACTGGCATTCATAGATGGAAAACCAATACTTTCTCTTTCTCTCTCTCTCTCTCTCTCTCTCTCTCTCTCTCTCTCTCTCTCTCTCTCTCTCTCTCTCTCTCTCTCTCTCTCTCTCTCTTTCTCTCTCTCTCTCTTTCTCTCTCTCTCTCTCTCTCTCTCTCTCTCTCTCTCTCTCTCTCTCTCTCTCTCTCTCTCTCTTTCATACACACATATATTCTCTTTCTCTCACACAAATACACATAAACACAACAGAGAAGTTTCCCTCTCCAGACCTCTTTAACAGTTTTCCAGCTTTAAAATTCTATATATCATTGCAGACACATAGACCACATGCTCCCAGAGAAAAGAAATCAGGCTTTAGGCAAGTTTGAACTTTAATACCCTCTATGAGATTTGAGCCTCACAGAGCCTTCCAGCCCTGAGAATGGCTATCACCTTGGTTTTGTTTGTTCAGTCATTCAGTTGTATCTGACTCTTTGTCATTCCATGGACCTTAGCATGCCAAGCCCTTCTGTATTCCTCTAATTCCTGAAATCTATCTAAGCTCATATTTGTTACTTCCATGACACTATGTATATTATCCTCTACCACCCCCTTCTATTTTTGCCTTCAATTTCCCAACATTGGTCTTTTCCACTAAGTCCTGTCTTCTTGTTGTATGACCAAAGTATTTAAGTTTCAGCTTCAGTCTTTGATCTTCCAATAAATAGTCTGAATTAATTTCTTTAAGTACTGAATTATTTGATCTCCTTACTATCCAGAGAACTCTCAAAAGTCTTCTCCAACATCACAATTCAAAAATGTTAATTCTGTGTTGCTCAGCTTTCTTTATAGTCTAACTCTCACAGTCATACATTGCTACTGGAAAACCCATTGCAGAACTGTACAGACCTATGTTGGCAAGATAATGTCTGGTTTTTAGTCCAGATTTAGTTTTCCTTCAAGGAGCAAGCATACTTTAATTTCATGGCTACTGTCACTTTTTTAAGTGATCTTTGAGCCCAATAACATAAAATCTGAGACACTGCTTCCCTTTCTTCTCCCTCTATTTGCCAGGAACCGGTTGCATGATTTTAGTTTTTGTTGATAGTTTTGTTGATAAAAGTTGATTCAAGTCAGCTTTTACACTCTCCTCTTTGACCCTGATCAAGAGGCTTCTTAATTCTTCATTTTCCACCATCAGCATGGTGTCATCTGAATATCTGAGACTGTTAATATTTCTCCTGGCAACCTTTCAGTTTCCAATTCATCCAACCTGGCAAATTCATCTGATGTACTCGGCATATAAATTAAATAAGGTGACAACATACAACATTGTTGTACTCCTTTTCCAATCAGTTGTTCCATGTTTGATTCTAATTGTTGCTTCTTGATATACCTGCAAGTCCTTCAGGAAACAAGTAAGATGATCTGGTACTTCCATCTCTTTGAGGACTTATCATGTTTTGTTGTGATTCAGTCAGTCAAGGGTTTTAGTGTAGTCAATGAAGCAGAAATAGATGTCTTTTCTGGAATTTCCTTGATTTTTCCATAATCCAGCAAATGTTGGCAATTTGGTCTCTACTTCCTCTCCTCTTCAAAAATCAGCCTGCTCTTCTAGAAAATCTCAGTCTACATATTGCTGAAGGCTAGCTTGCAGAAACTTAAGCAGAA
The DNA here is from genome assembly GCF_027887165.1 of Monodelphis domestica. NCBI lineage: Eukaryota > Metazoa > Chordata > Mammalia > Didelphimorphia > Didelphidae > Monodelphis > Monodelphis domestica. The sequence goes on from NC_077227.1 coordinate 485,016,601, forward strand.
CCTTGCTAGCATGTGAAATGAGTGTAATTGTCCAGTAATTTGAATATTCTTTAGCATTGCCTTTCTTTAAGATTGGAACATAAATTTATCTATTCCAATCCGGTGGCCACTTTTGAGTTTTCCAAATTTGCTGGCATATTAAGTAAAGCACTTAAACAGCATCATCTTTTAGGGTTTTAAACAGTTCAGCTGTAATTCTGTTGCCTCTGATAGCCTTATTATTAGCAATGTTTCTTAAGGTCCATTTGACTTCATTTTCCAGGGTGTATAACTTAGATCAGTAACCACACCATCATAGATATCAGTAATGTAAAGATTTTTCTTGTATCATCCTTTTATATTTTCTTGCCACCTCTTCTTAATGTCTCCTATTAAGTCCTTACCATTTTTGCCTTTTATAATGTCCATTTTTGCATGAAATATTTTTATATCTTTCATTTTCTTTTAGAGGTTTCTTATCTTTACCATTGTAGTGTTTTCTTCTATTTCTTTGGATTGCTCATTTAAGAAAACCTTCTTATCTCTCTGGTTTTCTCTGAAATTCTGCATTCAGTTGGGTATATCTTTCCTTTACTCCTTTACCTTTCTCCTTCCTTCTTTCTTCAGCTACTCTATTGAAAGAACACAGCTAACTACAGGGAGGTCTATAAGAAGGATTTCACAACAGCCCAGGGATCTGGGATTTCATGACCAAACTCAGCTAGAAAGTGATGTTTTGCTTTTTATTGACTGCTTTTCCAGGACTAACCTCCCTGGTCTTGGAATTTGGCCATACTCATCACCCTGAGTGATACGATCATTGAAAAAGTGAAGTGGCTCAGAGGCTCTCTACAGATTATCCCTTCCTCCCCAGGAGTCTATTCTTCAAGGTAGTAGCAAACAATAATGACTGATTCAACTAGTATATATACTAAGGAGATTGGTATACATGGCTCTACATAACCTGGCTCCTATCTATATTTTCAGCTTTGTCTACTCCTTTTCATGTATCCCTTACTCCAGTCAAACTTGACTACTTGCCAATCCATACACATACTCACATCCCCTCCTCCTGTTGCTTTTGCTCAGGTTGATTTCCTCTTCCAACATTACTCCTCCCATGCCTATGCCTCCTCTACCTCTTGAAATTCATTCCTTTTGGAGTCTTTTAAGGACCCAACTCAATTTCCTCTTCTGTGAAGCCTTCCATTATCCCCTTGATCTCTCCCTCCATCCTCTGAACCCCCCACCTCCCTTTGTACCTATCTTATATATTTTTCATACTCTACTTCCTTATACTATGGTTATGGCTCAAAATCTTATAGCATCTTGAAATGTAAGGCTTTGTATTTTATGCATCTTTGTATTCTCCTCACTGCCTACCACAGGGCTTTGCGCTTAATAGATACTTAATGATGTTTAATGAATGAATGAATGCATATCTGTTTTTCTTAAACATGGAGATGGGCACTATAGCCATTAGAGGGAAGGAAAAGCAACATCTTTCCTAGGAAGATGGTAAATCCAGAGCAAACTCCTCTGTGCTCCCAAGCTCTGCTCCCCAATATTTATGTGCAGGTGAAACGAGAATAAAATAAATATCAAGGGCTGCCTTCAAGGAGAATGTGTCACAAACATATGTCCAGGGTTGGGAGTAGTAAGAGAAATAGTTACTCACTTTCCCTTGGGAACAAGGTTTAAAGGTTTGTGTCACAGAAACCCTAAGAAAAAAGTTATCATAAAAATTATCCTCTCCAAGCCCCTCATTTTGTAGATGGAGAAACTAACCCAAAGGAGTAAAGGGATTTGTCTAAGAATACTCAGGTAGTGAGTCAGCATAAGTAAAGAAACCAAGTCTTCTGATCAAAAATCCAGGGTTCTTTCCATTTCTAGCCCCACTTTCTTTTGACCGTGGGTCTTCTTTTTTGGTACCACTTGAGGGAGCTATCCTTTCCTCCTCTGCCAGACGGGACCTCTCTCCCAAATCCTCCCACTGACAGTGTAGCCACTTGTCACAGCAGGGTGGAGCTATCTAAATTTCGAAGCTTGAGGCCATCAATCTGTTTGCCTGGACCCTGGGGATGTCTCAGATCCTTATCCTAAAAGATCTCTATCTAGTTGGTTAGATAAGCATCACACAACAAAAGAAACTAAGGAATACAGGCCTTTAATTGTCCCAGAGTCCTAAATGGAAGAAAATACATTTCCCTGAATATATGAGAGGAGACAGTTCAGGAAGTTTTTCCTTCCATCCAGCCTTCTCAGGGGATCCTGAGAACATCAGTCCCTGCCATGAGGTCAAGATGACCCCTGTAGTCTGTTTAATCTCCTCTCCTGAATCCTGTGCCAATGACTAGTGAAACAACATAATTAAAAAGTTAAACTCTCCTTTTAAAAAGAGAGAAAGAAAGGGGGGAAAGGGGGAGAAAGAGAGAGAGCAACTGGCAGAAGCTTTCTGATATCTTCTCAGAGTGTATTTCTTTCTGCATGAGTTGTGCTGCTGTTTTTATTTTAAGAGACAAATAAATAAAACCAATGTGTCAATGGCCTCCAACTCCCCCCCCCATCCTCTTCTGCCAGAGAAACCTTTTATAGGGAGCCAACAGTAGCCCTGTTTAGCTCTTTCTTTGCTCCAGACCCCACAATCTAATCCACTTTGGATGCAGTTAGTTCATAAAAGGGGGAAATGGCAACAAAGACATTATTAAAGACATATATGATTGATAGAAAATTTTGGTATATAATGAACAATTGTTTCTGTCTTTGACTTCTCTAGATACAAGTCCAGTAGTGGGGTTGCTAGGTCAGAGGATGTTGGTAGTTTAATCACATTTATTGAATAATTCCAAATTGAAATTAAAAATTCCTGGACCATTTTTCAATTCCTCCAACAATGTATCAGTGTGCTTGTCTTCCCAAAAGAAATGTATGATTGTCATTTATTGAGGGTCATTTATTGCAAGAGATAGGTAAAAAGATCCAAGTGATAAAGTAGGACATGTGAAATAGTAAAATCCAAAAGAAAATCTCCATAAATTCTCTCTAGAGTATAATAGAAAGACATGGTCAAGATTTACATAATAATTTTGAAGGTCTTGGGGAAGAGATGAGGAAAGGAACTTTCTCATATCAGAGAGATGGGGAACTAATTGGACAGAATTTTTCCAATGCTGTCAGATTCTCTACATCAAACAGGAATGTTTTGTTCACTAATAATAATATCTAGCAATAATATAGTATTTAAGGTTTGCAAAGCATTCTATATTTGGTATCTCGTTAGATCTCATATGTATGATATATATATATATATATACCACATGTATAATCTATTATATATATATACTGTATATCATGTCATTTAATTATAGTACAACAATACAAAATAGTATATTGTAGTTGTCTGTCACAATGTAAATCCCTGCCCATTATAAAGCAGGGATGGGAAATTACTGTGAAGTAAAGATAAATGAAATCAAGAAAATATTTTAAAGAAAAGAGAATACATAGAAATCAAGAATACAAAAACAATAATAAAATATTCTCTCTGGAAGAACAGAGACTGTTACATGCAAGACTAAAATAAACTAAGGCAGGTAATAAACACTGAAGACAACAGAAAGATATCTATGGGATTAGCTATGCTAGAGCAAAAGGAGCATCAGAAAAGGGCTAAGACTAACTACTTAGAACAGATAAGATAATGATGATGGATAATACAGAGAAAGTAGAACAAATCAGCACTTTTTTTTCTGTTTTCCCTGCCAAAGAGAATGATTTTCTGGTTCAGAAAGATAGAACAAAAAAAAATAGCTATCAGTTGCAATTCAAGAAAAGTGGGGGGGATATTTTAAAAAGAACACCTCAACAAATTCAAGTCGCTGGGTACAGAAAAAAAACAGCATTCTAGGGTATTGAAGGAAATAGAATTATGAAGCCACTGAAAGTCTGCCACACTGCTCTTGTGGACAAGTTTGAAAGAAGTGGGTTAAATGATAATATAATTAGGAAGATTCAGAACTGATTGAATGACATCCTAAAGTATAGTCTTTAATGGGACTGTGTTAACTTGGAAGCACACTAGTCCAGGGATTTGTCCTTGGCCTTGTTCTTTTTAACACTGTTATCAAAGACTTTAATGAAGTCATAGTTGGCCGGATTATAAAATTTGCAGATGACACAAAGCTGAAAGGGATAACTAATATTTTGGATGATCAAATTGAGACCCAAAAAAGATCTCCCCAAGGGAAAAGACTGAACCAAATCAAATTAGGTGAAATTTAATAAAGATATGCATAAAACCCTATTCTTTGGTTCAAAAAGTCAGTTTCACAAATACAAGATTAGAGGGACATGGCTATACAAGAGTTTGTGTGAAAAAAAATTGGGTGTTCTGGTGAATAGTAAATTCAATATGAGTAAATAATGAGCAAGGGTGATCAAAAAAGGGGGGAAGGGAATTTAACTTGAACTGAATTAAGAGGGGGGAGGGTATCTAAAATAATGGAGGCAATGGCATAGACCTGCTGTTCTCTGTCTTGTTCAGACTCAGTCTGAAATATTGCATTCAGAAATGAACACCACATTTTAAGGCCATTGACAAGCTGAAAAATGACAAGAGGAAGTCAGCTAGGGTGATGCAGAGCCCAGAAGCAAGGCTATATGACTGGCTAAAGGAATTATTATTATTTGTCTTAGAAAGAAGTTTTATGGAGAATGTGATCACTCTCTCCTAATATCACATGGAAGAAAAGAGATTCATAATTCTCACATTTTACTCATGAACTGCTCTGTGTGACCATCCAGACATCTCCTTCAACAGGAGAGTGTGTTATGTTGCAAAATATTTTGGATACGAAACCAAAGGTCTTGGGCTCCAGCCTGAGATCTACCACTATTAACTATGACCTTGGAAAAACCAATAATAATAATAATAAATCCCAGTCATGAGGACAGGTAGGTGGCTTAAGGGATAGACTTCCAGGCCAAGAGATAGGAGGTCTTGGGTTCAAATCTGGCCTCAGATACTGCCCAGCTGTGTGACTGTGGTCAGATCACTTAACCTCCAATTCCTGGCACTTACCAATCTTCTGCTTTGGAACCAATAAACAATATCACATCTAAGATGGAAGGAAGTTACGGGTTTATAAATAAATATATCCCAGTCTCTTTATCACTTAGCTGAATTTGTCCTTGTTTTTGTTCAATTGTTTCAGCCACATCTGACTCTTTGTGACCCCTTTGGGGGTTATCCTGGCAAAATTACTGGAGTGATTTGCCATTTCCTTCTCCAGCTGAGAGATAGATGAGAAAACTTAGGGAAACAGCATTAAATGATTTGTACAGGATCACACAGCTACATTTGAACTCAGGTCTCCCTAACTCCAGGCAGCTGTGCCACTCACTAGCTGCCTTTCCAAGGCTCAACCCTCAGCCTTGAATTGCCTCCATCATTTGCTACTTTTACTCCTAAAACCTGCTGCTGAATGAAGGTGGAGACAACCATAAAGCCATTCTGTCTGGGTCCACTATACATCTATCTTACACAACTTCAATTAAGCCTTCACTGCTGCTAGACAATTCTTTCACGCCTGCCTTATCAACTCACTATGCTTCTCTTCAGTGACTCTCCCAAACCTTTTCATCCCTCCTCAGACCTCCCATGGCACCCTTTCCCTCCACCTCCATGCTCTTGCCTCATATGCTACAGAAAAAATTAAGGCCATGTCCTGAGCTCCCTCTTCTCCCTTTCCCCCATGACATGAAAATATCACTCAGGATGCTTTCTCCTGCCATCCATCAAATCCTTCATCCTTCTCACATGAATAAGTGGCCTTACTCCTTACCCAGGCAAAACCCTCTACCTTCACAGGTGATCCCATTCCTTTCTATATCCTTCAACAGATTTTCCCTTCTGTCATTCCAGTTCTATCACTTATTTGCAACCTCTCTCTGTCTACTGACTCATTACCTACTGTCTAGAAAACATGCCCAATGTCTCCTTGGATCTTCAAAAAAACTCTCATTTGATCCTGACATCCCTGATAACCATAGTCCTATCTCTCTTGGGCCATTTGTGTCTAAACTCCTTGAGAAGGCTGTTTACAATAGGTGGCTCCACTTTCTCTCCTTTCAGACTCTTCTTAACCCCTTACAGTCTGACTTCTGACCTTATCATCCCACCAGAACAGTTCTCAAGTTACTGATGATCTTAGTGGGCAAATCCAATGACTGTTTGCCACAGTTGATCACTCTCTCCTCCTTAATATTCTCTTTTTTTCTAGGTTTTCAGGACATTACTCTCTGTTGGTGGGGGGAAGGTAAGGGTTATGATTTGGGATTACATTTCTAACTGCTTCTTCTCAGTTTTTTTGGTTGGTCTTTATCCAGATCACACCCTCTACTCATACCCTCAGAACAGTCCTGGGTCTCCTTCTCCTTCTATCCTCCTTCATTTGGGGATCTCATCAGTTCCCATGGATTTATATGCTACATACTGATGATTCTCAAATCTATCAATCATACTCTAACTTCTCTGCTGGCCTCTAACGCCAACATCTCCAATTCCCTTTCATACATCTTGAAATGCACATCCAGGAGACAGATATCTTAAACTCAATATGTTCAACACCAAACTCATTACATTTCCCCCTTAAATCCTATTCCCATTCTACCTTCCCTATTATTGTAGAGGGCATCACCATCTTCCTAGTTGCTCAGGCTCATAACCTAGAAGTAATCCTGAATTCTTCATTGTCTCTCACCCCCCACCCCATCCAATCTCTTGCCAAGGTCCATCAATTTTACCTTTGCAGCATTTCTCAATTACAGCCCCTTCTCTCCTCCTACACTGTCACCACTAGATCCTCATCACCTCATGCCTGAGATATTGAAAGAGGCTATTGTTGAATCTGCCTGCCTTAAATCTCTCCCTACTCTAATCTATCCTCATTCAGCAATTTAGAGATTTTTCTAAAGTGCAGATCCAACTGTGTATTGTCACCCCATACTCAATCAACTCTACTGGCTCCCTCACCTCCAGAATCAAATATACAATCCTCTGCTTGGCTTACCCAGCCTAACTCCCTCCTACCTTTCCAACCTTCTTATACCTTGTTCCCTACCATTATTCCAGTGACATTGGCCTATTTGCTATTCCTAGAACAAGAAACTCTGGGTATTTTCTCTGATTGCTCCCAAGCCTGGAACTCTCTCCCTCCTCATCCCTGGCTGATGACTTCTCTGGTTTCCTTCAAGTCACAACTAAAATCCTACCTTCTACAGAAAGCTTTTCCTCTCAGCTCTTAAATCCACTGCTTTCCCTGTTAATGATTTCCTATCTCTCCTGTATGCATTTTGTTTGTATATATTTGTTTATTCATCTTCTCCCTCATTAGATTGTGAGCCCCTTGGGGACAAAGGCTGTCTTTTGTCTCTTTTTGTTTTGCCAGCACTTATCGAATAATAGGAACTTAATAACTGTCTAGATTGATTGATTGATTAATAAATAATAATAACTGACATTTAAGCAACACTCCAAGGTTTACAATGTGCTTTACACAAATTTTCTCATTTCTCAAATAACCCTATAAGGTAAGTACTATTTTTATCCCTGTTTTACAGATAAAAATTAAAATGATACTAGTACTAATAATAATGATAGTTAACATTTATTTGGTGCTTACTAAATGCCAGGCATTATGCTAAGCACTTTACTATTATTACCTCATTTGCTCCTCACAACAACCCTGGGAGGTAGGTGCTATCCTCATCCTATAAATGAGGAAACTGAGGCAAACAGGGTTAAGTGACTTGTCCAGAAGCACTCAGCTAGTAAGAATCTGAGGCCAGCTTTCAACTCTAGTCTTCCTGATTCCAGATCCAGTGCTCAGGCTACTGCACCACCTTGCTAATCTCTAAGCCTCAGCTCCCTCTTCTGTAAAATAGTAACGACCTGTGAGGTCCTCTTTCCTTTCACTTCTGGCATCATGGGGTTCTGGGAGATGAGACAGAGCTAGGGAGTTTTCTTCCTCCCACCCAAGCAGGGACATGTTTTCCCCACTGCCCAAAACAGAAGTGACCTTAAAGTCAGAATGCATTTCTTGAACTGGACCTGTTTGTTAACTGGATTGACTTCAACCAACAGTACAGGCTGAGCCGTAATTATGAGAAAACAATCAGATCTCTATTTGAGTTCACACCCTACCCGTTTTACCACTTTTTTGTGTTATAGCAGAACTTGTTCAGCAACTTCGGCTTGGCTTTCCCTCCTTTCTGCTTCTGGATTGAAGAAACGCAAACCAGTATAGCGAGTTTGGTCAAAAATTATGGCTTATTGTCTGTGCAAGTTCACACACTGCTCCTTTATAGCTCTCCTGTGTACCAGGAGATCATTTCTTGACTCAAAGGTAGAGGCCGGGACCGGGCACCAGAAGACCAGAGGGGCAGAGCCACGATGTAAGTACCAGGGGCCTGCCGGCGCCCTGATGCTCTAGGACTCAGGAATGTCTATGAAACAGAGAGGAGCACTGACTTCGGTGTGTAACTGTTGGGGAGGAAGAGAAAGGAAGATGGATCTCCGGAGCTTAAGGTTCCTCCGGTGTGGGAGGGAGCTGAGTGCCAGGCGCTATCCTCAGGGAGGCCAGGGGGCTGCCTCTCTTTGGAAACAGGGTTCTACCTCCGCTCCACTCCCCTCCCTGAACAGGGTCTATTCCAAGCCTGGAATCCCAAAACATTTCTCTAGTTGCTCAGTTGGCAGGAGAGGGTTTGCTTTTCCCTACCAAGAAGTGATTTCTTACCCCAACCCCCACCTTGCAAGGAAGGGCTAGAATCCCTGGAGTTTGCCCCAGCTGCCTCCGCTGGACAGTAGTGAATGAAATTGTTGCCTTAAATGGACCTGGAGGAGGGAATCATAGCGTCCTCTCTAAGGAGGGCCACTAGGCTGAGTGGGAGAACTCAGGAAAGCTGGATGTCAGTCCTAGCTTCTTTTGAGAAGTCATTTGAGTAGAACCCCAAATCTCCTTTGCTTCTCTTTCCATCCCCAGTCTGAGACAGGGACTATGGCGAGGTGAGAGCAACAAGCAGATAGCATAAAGGGCACTGCTCTGTTGGGTACTAGCTCAGATGTCCCCAAACCCCTTATTTGGGAGAGGGAGAGGAACTATGGGACCTGGGTGGGGGAGGAGGGAAAGGTGTTCCCATCTCCACCCTTTCCACATTATTCCCGTTTAGGGGTAGGAAAGCTGCCATGGCTCTCTGAACTGGAAATGACTTTGCTTTGGGCTTCCAGATTTACCCCATTTTAGAGATTTAACCCTCCTATCCAGCACCAGTGAATTAATTGTTTTCCTGCAAGCTCCTGGGACTACATCCCACCGAGTCTGCCCTTGTGTCCACCCAGCCCCCAGCTCTCACGCCAGGCCATCCTTTGTGCTCCACCCCGAAGGCAGCTGTTTGACTTCACCCTGGCCCAGGAGTCAGGTTGCAGTGGTTTCTGTTACCTGAGCTGCAGGGGACAGGAGAGCAAGCTGACACCTCAGGTCCTCAATCCGGCATTGTTCCTATATGTGTGTATATGTGTATATGAGCCACCTGCAATGGGCACGTCTCTGAGTGGAGGTATTCATGTATGTGTGCTATCAGGCATGCATGTTGTACCAGCCAGAGGAGAAAAGACATTATCTGCCTATGTGGTCAAAGCTACACATGTGTATATGTGTAGGCATCTGCAGCTGTATCATCGGTGTGTTTATAGGTGTGCATGGGAATGTATGTATAAATAACTCAATTTTCTGCAGGATTTTAATGTTTACAAAGTCCTTTCCTTCTATTAAGTCCTGAGAGGTTAGGTAGTACAGATAGGCATAATCATCCCTATTTTTGCAGGCAAGGAAACTGAGTCTCAGTTCATTTCATTGGGAAGAGAAAGTCATCTAAGAAGGGGAAAGGAAGGTGTAACAAGGTGACTCTTGATTTATCTGAATTGGGAATGGCCTGATAGTCTAGTCATAATGAATAAATGAAGCAAGTATTTTTAAGCATTAATTTGTGCCAAGTATTGTGCTAAGCTCTTTATAAATATCATCTCAGATGATCTTCACAACAGCCCTGAGAGGTAGGTGCTATTATTATCTCCATTTAATAGTTAGGGAAACTGAGGCAGGCAGAAGTTAAGTAACAGAGTCACAAAGAAAGTATCTTAGGTCAAACTTGAATTCAGGTTTTCCTGACATGGAGCCAAATGCTCTGCTCATTGTCATTGTTGTTCAGTCATTTTCAGTGAAATTGGACTCTTTGTGATCCATTTTGGGGTTTTCTTGGCAAAGATACTAGAGTGATTTGCCATTTCCTTCTCCATCTCATTTTATAGATGAGAAAACTTGGGTAAGTAGGGTTAAGAGATTATTGACCCAGGGTCATACAGTAATTGCCTAAGGCTGGATTTTAACTGAGGAAGTTGAGTCTTCTTGACTCCGGGCCTGGCACTCGATCCAGCGCACCACCGAACACTTGGAATAATGGACATCTATTCATATGATTGTAGATTTAGCACCAGAAGGGAAGTTAAAAGTCACATGTAGTCCAAATTCTTCATTTTGCAGATGAGAAAACTGAGACCTAGAGTGGGGGTAGTTACTTGCTCAAGGTCAAATGGGTAGTAAGTGCCAGAGATTCTAACCCAAAACCTCTGACTCCAGTTCTCTACTGTACCAAGCTGCCTCCCTTCTTTGACTTCTTTGACATTTGTCTGCATCACACAATTAGCATGTTATTGCTTTCTTCCCTATTCTCTAAATGTCTGTATCATATAATTAAACATCTAATCACAATCACATTGTTCTATATCCTTCACTAACTATTCCATGGCTTTGAGAATTATCTGTCAAAGCAGATTGCAAACTCCCCAAGGGCAAGAAGGAATTGTCTCCTCCTGTCAATCTCTTATTACCCAGCATAAGGCTAAGCACAGGTTCCTGGACCAAGATAGACCAGACAAAGTCTAACATCTAGTGAGATCCCTTTAGTCCACTTTTATCCTGAAAGTACAATTTTAAGCCATGTTGTCTTCAAGTGATCTTCTTACCAAAGGGGCTCCATCTATGTGGGAGAAAGGAAAAGAGGAGAAAGACAGAGACAGAGAGAGAGAAAGAGAAGAGAGAAAATAGAGACAGACAAAGAAAGAGTGGAGACTGAGAGAGGAGGAGGAGGAAGAAGAAGAAGAGAAGGAGGAGGAAGCAGGGAAGAGGAGGAGAAAGAGGAGGAGGAGAAGGAGGAGGAGAAGGTAAAGGAGAAGGAGAAGGAGAAGGAGAAAAAGAAAGAAGAAGAAGAAGAAGAAGAAGAAGAAGAAGAAGAAGAAGAAGAAGAAGAAGAAGAAGAAGAAGAAGAAGAAGAAGAAGAAGAAGAAGAAGAAGAAGAAGAAGAAGAAGAAGAAGGAGAAGAAGGAGAAGAAGGAGAAGAAGGAGAAGAAGAAAAGAGTAAGCAGGAAAAGGAAAGAGATTTTTAAAAAAGGAGAAGGAGAGGAAGAATGAGAGGAAGGTAGGTGAGAGCTAAACAGATTGAATTCACTAAATTGTCTTCCCTTTGCTTCAAGACAGTAAAGCACAAAAAAAAAAACTTGTCTTGGCTTTCTAGTTTTTGGTTTAGGAAAAATATTACAACTAAGGGACAGGGCAAGAAAGGGTAATTAGAAACCTTTCTTCTTCCTAAGCAAATACAGACTCCAGCAGGCAAATACAGGGCCCTATTGAGAGGCGCATTGGAACACTTCACACACATAGGGATCCAAATACAGTGAAGGGCTTTGTAGGGCCAGGATACTGCTGCTATTGTCTATTCTCAGACAGACTTCACACTTGTCTAACAAACAGAGCCTCCCTGGTGCAAAGAGGATGGAGCTTTTCTGTACTTTCCCTTTTATTAAAGGGAACAGAACTTTGTTGAACACATTAGGGAGACAAAGCAGAGGAATAGACTTCTTGGGTCTATTCCTGGTTCACCTGCTGACTCAATGTGCTTTTGTGTCAAAAAGTCAGTCCTTATTTTGCTACAGCAAATTCCAAGGGACCATCGAAATGTCTTTCTTCATGTTGGGATGTTGTTGTGTTGAAATAAGAGAGTGGTCCACTGGGACTTGAAAGCTTTCTGTAATGTGGAGATTTGAGCCCCTGATGACTCCTGTTCAGAATCTTCTGAGTCTTGAGGGCAAGTGTGGAATTCCCTAAAAGAAAAAGGAGAAGACTAGAGGGCAGGATATTGATACCGAACATTAAAAAGGCCAAGAAGTATTCAAAGCCCGAATTGATAAGAATGGTGTGAGGGCATTGAAAATTGTCATCCAAGGAATTTTGTAAGCTATAAACATCTATATAAATATAGGCTATGATTATTACCCACTGTTGTCTGTCTCCAAGCATTTGAAGAGCTATCATATGGAGAGTGAGTAAGCTTGTCTTAGTCCCATAAAACAGAAATGAAGAAATAGGTGGAAGCTTCAGGGACACGGATTTCAGCTCAATATAGATTAAAAAAAAAAAGCTTCCTAGTAAGTATAGCTGTCCAAAAATAGACCACCTCTAACAATAAGTTTCCATATTAAAACAAGTTCTCCATCACCAGAGGTCATCAAGTAGAAACTTAAAGGAGGGATTTATGCTCAGACATGAGCCAAACTAGATGACCTCTGGGGTCCATCTAGCTCTGAGATTCTTTGGTATCTTTAAGAAACAGATATTGAGTAAATTAAAATTTAAATTTATTTAAATTTATTATATGTAAATTAATTTAAATTAAATACATTTCCAAGAAATTTTAGGGCCCTGGCTCATAATACACATGCTCCTATATAGATGAAACAAATTTAGGAGAACCTAAGAGGCCCAAAGGAACTAAAGCCAAACTGCAAAATATTCACATCCCAAAATAAATGGAGAAAGCCATTGGGAAGAGTACAGCTGAAAAATATACGGAGCATTGAAGGTCATTGAAGGAAAGGGAAAAGGAAGGGAATAAGCATTTATTAAGCACCACTATATACCAGATTCTATCAACTGATCCTCACAACAATCCTGGGAGGTGTTATTATCATCCTCATTTTATGAAAAAAACGGAGAAAGACAGATTTAAATGGCTTGCCCAGGATCACACAGCTAGAAAACATCTGAGACTGGATTTGAATTCTTGTTTTCCTGACTTAAGTCTCAGTGCCCTATTATTAGCTGTACTGTTTGATTATTATTTTTTAATGTGATTCTTTCTGGAAATGACCTATAAATCTGACCCAGGAAAAGGCAGATTACCAGAGAATAGGTTCTATACTCCTAAATCAAGTCTGGGTTGGTAAAGAAGATAGAACAATGGATCATTCAAGAGTCAAGGACAAACAAATAGTTGATGAATGAATGAATCCTATGGATTCTTTCCTTTGGCCACCTAGATAATTGACCTTCTTGGGGTGAGCCTGCCTGTCTCCTATTATGGTCATTCCATCCCAGTCTGAGATTTTGGTGACTTTGAAACAAAAACAAAAATCTTCCGTTGGTTCAAGGAAAGTTTAAAAAAAAGATGAAAATCCAGCCACCAAGCCTTCAGTAAGCTGTGTAGTGCTCCCAGGGCTAAGGTGAATTTTTTCATTAAAGGTTAAACTGCTCCAGGCCCCAGGAATGGGACAAAAAGCAGCCAATGAGAACCAAGTCTCCAGATATCTGTGGGCAGACTTTGCATGAACTCCCAGCCAGCCTGGGCTAAGGCAGTCTGGCAGAGCAGGAGGTTTGCAGGAGTGCCCACTAAGATGAGGATCCTGTTGCCTAAGGAGGCTGTACTGGGGATGATCCACCCCCCACAACATTCCACAAGTCCAACACACACCCCTCCCAAGAGCCAAGGCAGCTGGGAAATGGGGGGTTTAAAAGGAGAACCCAAAGAACTTAGAGCAAAACAATAGTGGGCTGAGTAGAAGGAGGAGGAGGATTCCAGAAGAGAACCTGAAGGGCAGGAAATCTGAAACCAAGACCCAGCTCAGTTACTTGAGCTGGGAGGCTCTGAAACTCCCAATCCCCCATTGGCCTTCATGGCTGGTGAGCATGCAAAGAAACAGGACAGGCTGCAGCCACTGACCAGCCTCAAGGTGAAATGGCCAGCTTCTAAATGGCCAGTTTCAAAAGGAGTTTTCAGTCTCCTTTCCCAACCCAAGGAAAATCTCTGAGGTGGTAGGGAGAAAGGAATGAAGAGGCCAGACATCGTGCTTTTTAGAATCTCAACATGTTACAGCTAAAAATAACTTAGAGATCTAGTCCAAGTCCCTTAGTGAGAAGATTTGTTCATTCATTCTGATGACTGATGATCAATTACTGATGAGTTGGGGACCCAAGCTCAACACATAGAATGAGACTCTTACTTTCATAAACCCATAGGACTTAAGGTTGGAAAGGACTTTGAGGGTCATCCCATTGAAATTAATCATTTTATAAATGAGGACATTGAAGGCCAGGGAGGCAAGTGACTTCTGAGATCAGGCAGGTAGCAGAGTGGGATTTGAACCCTGGACTTCTTACTCTATTCTTCATGGCCTTCCCAATGTGTCAAACTCATTCTTCAGAGATTTCTCATACTAGTAGGAGAGGTAGAACAGAGATAACTATAGCATAAGCTATAACATTCAGTACCATAGATTTATTTTTATCCAAAGTTTTCATTGGTATTTAGATGGTGGGATAAAGAAAAAGGGTATGAACTACAAAAGGATTTATGAAGAGGAAGGCTTCAAAGAAGGCCTCACCATGGAGGAGAAGATACAGAGGTTCCTAGGGAGTAGAGACTGTTTCATACTTTATATTTGTACTCCCTGGGCAGCTCAGTGGCATAGTGGATAGAGCACTAGGTTTAGAATCAGGAAGACCCATCCTCATGAGTTCAAATTTGACCTCAGATACTTACTAGCTGTGTGATTCTGTCCAAATTAATTAACCCTTTGGTCTCAGTTTCCTCATCTGTAAAAATGACCTGACTAAAATAATGGCAAACCACTCCAGTGTCTTTGCCCCAAAAACCCCAAATAAGGTCACAAAGAGTCAGACCTGACTGAAAATCCTGAACAACAATAATTTGTACCCCCTACCACTGAGAGCATTCCCTAGCACATTGTAAATTATTTACAAATGCTTCCTGAGAGATTGGTTAATCCATTTAAACTGATTCCTGAAGGATAGGAAAAAATGAGGTAACTGGGGAGCTTAAAGAAATGCTTCAACCAAGGTAACTAGCAGAGCTGAACACAAACTTAGCACATAGTTGACCCTAAATAAATACTTTTTAAAAAAATTCTTACCTTCCATTTTAGAAAAAATACTGTGTATTTGTTCCAAGCAGAAGAAGAATAGCAAGGTCTAGGCAATGGGGGTTAAGTGACTTGCCCAGGGTCACACAGCTGGGAAGTGTCTGAGGTCAAATTTGAACCCAGAACCTCCCATCTCTAGGCCTGGCTCTCAATCCACTGAGCTACCCAGTTGTCCCCAGGATAGATTTGAACTCATGACTATAAGTCTTCTTGAATCCAAATGTAGTACTCTATCCACTCTGCTACTGAGCTACTTGCTCAGGGAGTACAAGTATAAAGTATGAAACACAACTAAGCCCCTGAATAAATACTTGTTGACTAGCTGACTAAAACCCAGGTCTCCTCACTCCATTGTTCTTATACCCAGCCTACCAACAGGGATCTGAATCTCTAGACTAATAATTTTTCCTTGTTTACATCTAAATAGCCCTGCATGCTTCTTCCATTTAGATCTGAGCCCACGGGAGCCCCCTTCAATCTAGGAAAGGTCTCATACCCTAAAGCCCACAGTAATAATATTTGGAACACAAGGAGGGAAAATCAATCCTGTCCTAGACCCCTTCTGTTACATCAGGGCTTTACATTGTATCCTCCAGACTGTCTCCTAGAGCACAACACAGCCCAGGGAAGGTAGGGGACGAAGGGGGTGAATAGAGGGCTTTAAAGGAGAGAATGGGGAGCCAAGATAAGCCAACACAAAGCCTGCCCTCTCCCAGGGTATATCCTCCTCTGTCTAGGATCATTTTGTCCAGGCCAGGGGGACTGAACCTGAGCTAGGTCCAGGTTCCACAAATTGAATATACACTGGATAGACTAAAGCTTTTAGAGCACACAGGCCATGCAATATTAGAACTGGAAGAAGACTCAGAGATCATTTCAATTCCTCATTTTACAGAGAAGGAAGCTGAGACCCAGAGAGAAGAAATTACTTTTCTAAGGTCACAGAGCCAGAAAGTAGCAGAGCTGAGGGCAGAAATTAAGCCTTCAATGATCTTTCTAATTAGCTGAGAACACTGAGAGCCCAGAAAGAAAAAAAAAAATATATATATATATATATATATACACATATATATAAATATATAAAGGGATTATATATATATACAAAGATATATAATATATAAGGGGATTTTTATATATGTAAAGAGATTTATATATAATGTATATGGGGATTTATATATAAATATAGAAATAAAATAAATACAGAAATATTTAAAATATAGAATATATGTATAGAAAAGAAAATAAGTCTATAAAATAAAAATAAATATTTAAGTATTTTAAAATAAATATATAAAATACATATATATCTATAAATCCCTTTGCCCTTTTAAAAGCTCCAGCCCCAGGGCTATACCCCACCCCCACTCTGCCTAACTTAGCTCATGGACATGGCCACACCAGTCACACCCTCTGCAAGGCCCCAGATCCTGCAAAGCTGATCGGAACATGCCTGGAGAGGAAAAACCCGCCAAGCTCTGCCAAACTGGTTAGGCTGTTCCTTCAAGCAGGAGGATGGAAAGGGCGGAGGCTTTTTTTTTTTTTTAATGACTTGGGTTCATTCAACCCATAACTAATAAACTTCTTTCTATAAGCAAATAGTGCTGAAGTGGAGACTTTGCCCCCGGCACCAACTAAACCTGGACTGGAACTCAGAGATGTTTCCGGGGATATCCAAGAGATGGGCGCGGACAGACACAGGGGCAAAGACTCAGCTAAACAGACACGCCAAAAGCCAGGGCCGGGCAAGCCGGGACCCAATTACCCGCCGGACCTGGGCATCCCCCCAAAAAGGATCCTCGTGATATTTATTTTTTCCTCAGTCTGACATTTAACCAGCTTTCTATTCTCTGGCAACTCTCCTGACTCTGCCCCTCACCACCTGTGTGACTTTAGGCAACTCGCTCAGCTCTCCTGAGCCTCAGCTTCCTTACCCAGAAAATTAGGGGGTTGGATGAGGTAGCCTCCTAGGACCTTTCAATTTGTGATTTGACAGAGGAGCCAGGTTTATTCTTGCCACCCGAGCTTTGCTGGAAATGAATCCTCCCCACGGGCATATTAGTAAACAAGTGGCTTTCCGGGAGAGGGGCGAGAGGAAGGGGATTTACTGCAGAACACACTTTTAAGTTTATTCTTCATTATTTTTGTTCAAACCCTTACCTTCTGCCTTAGTATATAGACGGAGGATCAGTTCCAAGGCAGAAGAGTGGTAAGGACTCAGTAATTGGGGTTAAGTGACTTGCCCAAAGGCGCTGGCCCAACACACCCCTACCAAAGACTGTTTTCAGCGTCTGTGTTATTCCCCACAGCATAGAGGATGGAAGGCAATGTGACAGATTGCACGGTGCAGTGGGCTTTGGAGTAGGAGTGACAGGCTCAAATTCTGCCTCTGATATTTATTAGACAAGGTTCAGTTTGCTCATCTGTAAAATAGTTTGATAACATACTGGTCCTTCAGGAGCAATCTCACAGTTATTAAAGAGGACAAAGGTCAGCTAGCTCATTTTATAGAGGACAGCTAAGTGGTGAAGTGCATAGAGAGCTGTTTGCCTCAGTTTCCTCATCTGTCAAATGAGAACGAAATGGCAAACCAGTCCAGTATCTTTGCCAAGAAAACAGTGAATGGAGTCACAAAGAGTCATGACTGAACACCACCAACACCTCCCATACCACCCATACCATCAAGCACACCAACACCACCAACAATGACAATAACAACATTTTATAAATATTTTTATAACATTTATAAATTAAGACATTCAGGGCCATGGTAGATAAGTACCTTGCCTAAAGGTAGAAAGGGGCAAGGGCAGAATTCAAACCTGGATCCTTTGACTAAATCCAATATTCTTTCCTCTGAGCCACACGGGTGCTCAGTGATGACATCCTGAAAAACCCTGGAGAGGAAGTACAAGGCAGCAGCATATACTGGTGGAAAGACTATGGGACCTAGAACCAAAGACTGGGATTCCAATTCTGGCCCTAGTGCTTACCAGCAGCTAACTCTGTGAGCTTTCCCAAGACACTACCTTCATGAAAAGGGTTGGACTAGACCAGTGGTTCCCATGGAGTGGTTGTCCAACTGCTTGGTTTAGGGATGATGGTCCAAGGAACTAAAGAAAAAATTCTTTAATGGTACTTTATGCAATAAATAATTGCAGAATACTACAAATAGTATATTAAATTACCCTAGGGGTTCACAACATGTTGTTGTTGAAAGGGGATATAAAACAACAACAACAAAAAAATGTTTCTAACCACAAGACTACATGATCCCTAAGGTCCTTTCCATTGTTATTGTCTATAAGCCCCAGGACTAAATCAAACTTAGCTTAAATACTATTTAGGTGAACAAAGAGTTGTCTGTATTTAAATAGAATTTAAGGTTTGCAAATCACTTAACAAATATTATCTCATTTGATCCTCACAACAATCCTGGGGAGAAGTTACTTTTATTATTCCCATTTTATAGATGAGGACACTGAGGCAGACAAACTTACCCCAAAATCACATGGCTGTTAAGTGCCTGAGGCAAGATTTGAACACAGGTCTTCCTGACACCAAATCCTGGTTCTATCTACTGTACCATCTAGCCGCTTACATCTATAAACTAAATATGAGGGAGGGGTTGCAGAAATGTCCCCTTCTAGATCTTGGGGTGCTTGAGAAACTGCTTACCTCAGGAAAAAAAAAGAGGGAGAAAAAAGGATCTTCCAATGAAGAGTTTTCTATGCCCTATACAATAATCCTTTGACTCCTTCCAAGTTTAAAGTGAAAAAACCTGTTCTGTATTCAAATCTTCTCTCTGTTAACTTACTACCTATGTCACTTTGGGTAAGTCATTACAGCTCTTTAGGTCTCAGTTTCCTCATCTATAAAATAAGGGGGTTAGATGGAAAATTTCTACAGTTAAGGTCCCTTCCCGTTTTAAATAATGATCCAATTAATCTGTCTTTGTATTCTTAGAATACACATAACAGATATTTAACAAATATGCCTGTTGAGTGAATGAATGAATGAATGAATGAATGTTCTCTAACAGGGACCTTGAATTTAAAAAAGGAAAACTGGAAGAAGCATTTCTCTAGAATCATACAGTTGCTCTAGAGGGTTCTCCATGGTTCAGATACCTTTAAGGATCTGCTCACATGCAGGTCTTTTGCTCTGTAAGACTGGGTTGCCTGTGAATGCAAGCAGAGGCATGATGTGTGCATATTGCCCTATCCCCTATGGGGCTAAGCTCCCAGCTGAGACTCTTTCAGGTCTTTGACTGGTGGGTGTTGTTCTCAGCTCCATCGTTAGGGGACAGCAATCACCCTGATATCCCAGTTAAGCATGTTATAGCTTCCATCACCTCCCAGCAGCTAGGAACTCAGCCGCAGGCCACTTTCTTAAAGGAATTAGCCCATAAACCATGGAGAAGTTTCCCATATGACCTTCTGATATCTGGAATAGAGAGGGGGTTCCAGGCACAAAGGGTGGTGTTAGAGACCACGATTTAGTCACCCCAAACCTATAGACTTAGGGATTCTGAGAAATAGAGAAGAAAGAAATAGAGGAGGAGAAAAATGGGAATTATTCTCAGCCATAAGGTATTATCTGGAAATTAAGTTATTTGTAAAGCTCTGAGGCTGTGGAAAATGTCAAGGGAATTTCCCTAGAACATCTGATCTTAGATAGGATCATAGATTTAGAGGTAGAAAAGATTTTAAAGGCCATCAAGTCCAGCCTCCTCTTTAAAAAAAAAAATTAGTAAACTGAGGCACAGAAAAGCTAAGTGACTTAATTCAGGCAGACTAAAAACTCCTACAAACCTAGTAAGTTTAAGACTCTTGCATTTAACTCAGTTCTAGTTCTAAGATTCATGAGGTTTCCATGCCCAGAAAGAATTCATATGAAGAAATTCAGACTGTCAGTGGCAGTCTGATATAGTGAAAATTCCACTGGACCAGGAATCCAAACCCTTAGCTTTAAAAACTCACTCTTCAGGGCCAGCTGGATAGCTCAGGGAATTGAGAGCCAGGTCCAGAGATGGGAGGTCCTGGGTTCAAATTGACCCTGGGAAAGTCACTTAACCCCCATTGCCTAGCCCATACCACTCTTCTGCCTTAGAACCAATATACATACATGTATACATTATTGATTCCAATATGGAAAGTAAAGGTTTAAGAAAAAAAAAAAAACCTCACTCTGCCATTGACTCGTGGTATGATGCTAAATACATCTCTGGACCTCTCTCCATCCCAGTTTCCTCATCTGTAATACTAAGGGACTGAAATAGATTATTTCTAACTATCTAACATTCCTGGCTCTCCATTAAGGAATACCAAAAGATCTCCCTCCATCTCCACCTCCTGGGTTGCCTGGCTTCCTTTAAGTCCCAGCTAAAAACCTGCTGTAAGAAGTCTTTCCCAGGACTCTTAAATCTCAGTGCCTTCCTTCTGAGACTATGTCCAATTTTTCCTGTCTATATCTTGCTTGCAGATAATTGTTTGCAAGTTGGCACCTCCATTAAGATCATGTGCTCTTTAAGATTCAGTACTGTTTTTTGTCTTTCTTTGTATCTCCAGCACTTAGCACAAGAGGTAATTAATAAAACCTAGTTGACTGGCACTTTGCAGTTTATAAATGCTTTCTTCACAATAACCCCATGAGGCACTTAATGCAAAGATTTACTTATTTATTTTGTCCTAACAAAATCAGCATCTCATCTGAAATTTGTCTTTAAATTTTTTTAATTGTCTTTAAATTTACATTGAAATTTAGTCTTTAAAAGTTGCCAGTGATATTGAAAAGTTAAGTGACTTTCCTATGATCACACAGCTAGTATATAGGTACCAAAGCTAAGACTCGATCCCACACCTTCCTGATTTCCAGGCTTGCTGGCCCTTTGGACATTCCTTCATGTTGCCTCTCTAGTGAAAAATTTATTGTCTTTTATTTTGTGGATTAAGAAGCTAAAGCTCAGGGAAATCCTCAGACTTACTCAAAGGCAGACAGTATTAGAACTGGAACTCAAATCCAGGTCTCTTGATATGACCAATGCTCTTTCTTTCTTTCTTTCTTTCTTTCTTTCTTTCTTTCTTTCTTTCTTTCTTAACCTTTATCTTCTGTCTTAGAATCAATACTAAGTGCAAACATCAACATGGAACTAGGTTCTGATCAAGGACACATTTAAAACCCCGTGGAATTGCAAGTCAGCTATGGGAACGGGTGAGAGGAGGAGGGGAAGAATATGATTCTTGTATCCAAGGAATAATGTTCTAAATTGACTAAATAAAATTTTTTAAAAATTAAAATTAAAAAAAAAGAATCAATACTAAGTATGGGTTCTAGCAGAAGAGTGATAAGGGCTAGGCTTTGGGGATTAAGTGACTTGCCCAGGGTCACACAGCTAAAAAGTATCTGAGGTCAAATTTAAACCAGGACCACCTCCAGGCTTGGAGACTAAGCCCTTGCCAGTGCTCTTTCAACTGTATCCCTTTGCCTCTTGTCTTATATAGGGTACATAGGTGGCAAAACTAAGACTAATTATTAAGACCCCAGGGGAAGGGCTTTAACAGGGAACTCAATATTTAATCCTTGAGGCAAAAGGGAGTCTTTGAAGCTTCTTGATTAGGGGATGGTCTAGTAGGACCTATACTTGAGCTTATTTTTTTGAAATTGCCACAGAATCCAGCACAGGGCTGGACAAAGTTAATGAAAGTTTGTTTGTTGATTAACTGTCAAAAATCATTTATCTATTGAATGACAGAACTGGAAGAATTCTTTAAAATAATGTCTTCTGACATCTTCTTTCTCATTTTAGAGAGGGGGAAACAGAAATCCAAGAAGGAGACATGATTTATCCAAGGTCACACAATTGGTCAGGAACAGAGCCAAAAGTAAAAAATATTTATTGTTCTTTTTGAAAAAGAGACCAGTGAAGGTGGAAATTAAGAAGAATGTGGAGCTATATCCTTAAAAATTAGAATATACATTAGAAATTATCAGGAAGTGATTTGCCTAAAACCACACAACCAATAAGTAATCAAGCTAAAACTCAAACCCAAACCTATTACTCTTGCAATTATAACACCAAGAAGAAAATTATAATAATAGCATTTACATAGTGCTTTCAAGTTTGCAACCTGTTTCACATATATCATCTTATTTGATCTCAAAATTGCAAGGTAGTACACAGACCTCTACTAACTGACATGGTCTCAAAAGTTGAGATTGCTCTGAAAATTATTCGATCCTTACAAAGGACAGAATTAGAAATCAGGCTTTCTCTCATGAGAAAAAGGAATCCAGTTTAAAATCAACTAGTAGTTTCTTCAATAAGGATTTCATCCACCTAGAGATGGGAGGTCCTAGGTTCAAATCTGACCTCAGACACTTCCCAGCTGTGTGACCCTGGGCAAGTCACTTGACCTCCATTGCCTAGCCCTTACCACTCTTCTGCCTTGGAGCCAATACACAGTATTGACTCCAAGATGGAAGGTAAGGGTTAAAAAAATAAATAAATAAAGATTTCATCCATTTCTACCTCACCAGTGAATTTTTGAAAACATTCAAGTCAAAATATCCTGACTGATCTCATTCTACTTCTTTGTTCTAGTTGATAACAGTTTATAATGCATACTGTCCCTGAGATTCCAATGGGTCCAGGCTCTGTTCTGAGCACCAGAATTTTTTATTGTCATGCAAAATCCATATTGGTCATTGTTGTAAGAACACTCCAACAAAACCAAAACCTCAAAATATAACCCAAAATACATTGATGTGAAAGACAGGATGTTTTGATCCACACCCCTCTGACACCAACAGTTCTTTCTCTGGGGGTGGATAGCATTCCCTGTCATTAGTCCTTCAGAATTGTCCCAGTCATTGCATTGCTGAGAGTAACCAAGTTTTCATAGTTGATCATCATACAATATTGGTATTACTGTGCACAATGCTCTTCTGGTTCTTGAGCACCATTTTAAAAAAGATATTGATAAGCAGGAACAGTTTAAGAAATTAAGAATGCTTAACTTGGAGAAGTCATTTAAGGAGGACATGATTATTGTCAAATATCTGAAGGGGTGTCATGGGGAAGTAAGACTGGACTTTTTTATTTGCCTCCAGAATCACAAAATCACAGACACTGAGAGTTGGAAGGGACTTTAGAAGTCATCTTGATTAATCCATACATGAAAGGAATATCTACTGTAACACACCCAACAAGTAGTCATCTAATCTCTGCTTAATGACCTAGAATGGAGAGAAAACCACCAGCTCTCTAGGCAGCCCATTCCCTTTTCGTACAGCTCTAATTGTTAGCAGTTCTTCCTGATATAAAATCTGCCTCTAACAAATTCTGCCTATTATGGCTCCAGTTCTGTCCCCTGGAGCCAAACAGAACAAATATAATCCTCTTCCACCTGGGAGCCCTTTAAATTCTTGAACAAGACAATCATGTCCCATCTCAACCCCTCCCCAGTCTTTTTTTCTCCTGGTTAAACACACCCAGTTGCTTTAACAGATTCTCATATTTCAGGAGCTTCAAGACCTTTCACCATTCCGGTTTGCCTTCTCTGGATACTCTCCAGTTTGTCAATGTCCTTCTTAAACTGTGGCACTCAGAATTGAACACAACGCCACAGATGACATCTAACAATCATCTCCCTGTTTGTGGAATCTATGGCCCCTTCTTAAGTTGCCCAAGATTAAGGTAGCTTTTTCTGGCTGTCCCATCATTCTGTTGATTCTTAATGACCTTGCAATCCACCTCAGGCCTCAGCCATCTTTCAAACCAAGAGCTGTCAATCCAGGTCTTCTTTATTTTAGGCTTATGGAGTTGATGTTTGTACTAAAATGCAGCAATTTACATTAATCCCTTTTGAATTTCATTTGATTAGAGTTGTTCTGATGCCTGTCAAAGTCCTTTTGGAGTCTGACTGTTAGCTGGAGTGTTAGCTATCCCTCTCAGCTTTTTATTATCTGAAAATGCAATAAAACATACCTGAGGATACAGCTGGGTAGCTCAGTGGATTGAGAGCCAGGCCCAGAGATGGGAGGTCCTGGGTTCAAATCTGGCCTCAGACACTTCCCAGCTGGGTGACCCTGGGCAAGTCACTTAACCCCATTGCCTAGCCCTTACCACTCTTCTGCCTTGGAGCCAATACATAGTATTGACTCCAAGACGGAAGGTAAGGGTTTAAAAAAATAAATAAAACATACCTTATACATCTTTATCCAAGTCATTAACAAAAATGTACAGGGCCAAGTACAGATGCCTAGAGCACTACACTGGAGCTCTTCTGCCTTGCTAAAATTAAAACGTTACCAACAGCTCTGAGTCCAACCATCCAAGCAGTTCTGATCTATGTGATTATATTATCATATAACACCTCTTTTCCATAACTGCATGGAAAAAACATCTTTTCCATAATTGCATGAGATACTTGCTCAAAACCTTTGGAAAAGACTAGATAAACTGTATCCACAGTATTTCCTTCATCTGCTTCATTAGGAATCTATTTTTTTAAAAAAAGCAAAGTCTAGTTGATTTATTCTTAACAAAGCCATGCTGGATTTTTGTAATCATTGATTCCCTTTTTGTCCATCTTTTTTTTTAACCCTTGCCTTCATCTTAGAATCAATACTGTGTATTGGCTCCAAGGCAGAAGAGTGGTAAGGGCTAGGCAATGGGAGTCAAGTGACTTGCCCAGGGTCACACAGCTAGGAAGTGTCTGAGGTCAAATTTGAACCTAGCACCTCCTGTCTCTAGGCCTGGCTCTCAATCCACTAAGCCACCTGGCTGCCCCCAAGTCTATCATTTTTTAAATTATCTTTTCTGGAATCTTCCCAGGAGTCAAAGTCAAACTCACAGGCCCATAGTTTGAAGATTCTGTTCCCTTTCCTTTTTTGAAAAATAGGATATATGCCCTTCTTCAGTCTTGTGGCACTTCTCCCAATCTCCATGATCTTTCAGATATCACTAATAACAGTTCAGCAATCCTATTTGACAATTCTTTCAGGACTGAAGGATAGAGATGTACTGGGCAAGATCACTTGACTTTAGCAAAGGCAGATAAAAGCGTCCTCTTATTATCTCCTTACTTATCTTGGGTGTCTTTGTAATGTTTTCAATGTAGATATAATTCTACATTGCCTAGAAAACAGAAAGAAAATTAGAATTGAGTAACTCTACCTCCTCTTTATTATCATCACCTAAACCATCCCAAGCAAAAGATCTATCCCTTTTGTGATCCTCATTTTTCTTCCAAAATAACTTTTAAGTTATATTTTCCTTAGATTCCTTAACCAAGTGAACATTAGCATTACTGCCACCATTTTCATACATCTGCATTAAACTCATATTCACCCTCGGTTGTCTGGCCCAACTTCTATTTTTGGTACACTTTTTCTATTTTATTTTCTTCTTTTAAAAAATAAACCCTTACCTTCCACCTTAGAATCAATACCATATATTGGTTCTAAAACAGACAAGCAATAAAGGTTAGACAATGGGGGTTAAGTGACTTGCCCAGGGTCACCTAGCTAGGAAGTGCCTGAGGTCAGTTTTGAACCCAGGACTTCTTGCTTCTAAGTCTAGCTCTCCATCCATTGAGCCACCCAGGTATCCCTTCCTGTACATTTTTTTAAAACTAAGTTGGTTCATGAGTTCTTCATGCATACATGAGTCTCTTCAAACAAATGCCATTTTTTTTCCTTTTTGAATTACTATATTTCCATTTGTGTTTTCAGAATTTCATTCTTGAGCATTCCCATCCCTCCTGGGCTGACTTCCCCTGAAACATTTTAACTACTTTTTCTCTGAACTTCTGCAATCTGCTTTTCCAAAATCAAGCATGCATCGACTATACCCAAGTTTCCTCTTTACTACGATAAATGCAGCTAGGTAGTACAGTGGATAGTGCCACACTTGAAATCAACAAAACCTGAGTTCAAATCTGACCTCCAGCATTTACTAGCTGTATGACCCTGGGCAAGTTTGTTTGTCTCAGTTTCCAAATCTGTAAAATGAACTAGAGGAAGAAATGGTAAATCACTCCAGTATCTTTACCAAGAAAACCCCAAATGGGGTCACAAAGATTGAACACAACTGAAATAAGTGAATAAATTCTAGAATGGAATCCTAGTGGTCACTTATCATATATTTCCATCATTTCCTCCCCAGTAAGTAGTTCTTCTCTATAAGTGAAAAATAGATGCAGATTATCATTTCCTCTACCTTTTGAAGAATGAAATCATCACTAAGGCAAGTCTAAATACTATTAGCTAATCTGCTTTTGTCAGAGAGTTCCAGAAAGTGTCTGAATAGTTGAAGTCTCCCATCACTGCTACATTGTGTGATTAGTTTCCCAAACTCTTCATTTATTTCTTATTTCTGTCAAGGTAGTCTGTATGATACTTTGGTGACAAAAATCATTTCTTCTTCCGCCTTTGACCGTCACCCAAAATGCTCCATCATACTTCCCAACTCTGGTTCCAAGATTTCTACATATATGTATTCCTTCTAAATATGTAATGTTTGTCTGGTTTACCAAAAGTGCTTCTTCTGAAGCCATAGTCCAGTCACAAGTTTCAGTACATCAATTAATAGTAACATCTTTGAGGTCAAATTTGCCCACTTGAATTAGGAACACTGGCTTTTCTTGTTAATTGCCCAAACTTCAGATATTTACAGATAGAAACTTGAGGCCATGGGTTTTCCTACTGATTTGTAGATCTTAACTTCACTATTCTTCTCCAAAGTGACATTGTCCTCCTTGCTGTTCCTCACACACAGCACTCCATCTCCTGACTCTTGGGTGTTTTCACTGAAGATTTCCCATACTGAGAACACTTTCTTTCCCCATCTCCACCAATTAGCTTCCCAGATTTCCTTTAAGTCTCAGCAAAAGTCCTACCTTCTGCAAGAAGTCTTTCCCAATTCTCCTTAATCTTAATACCTTCCTTATCCTGTACAGTATATATCTTTTTGTGCATGATTATTTGCACATCACCTCCCCATTAGACTATGAATTCCTTAATAGCAAAGACTATTGTTTTGCCTTTCTTTGTATTCCCAGCACTTAACACAATACTTGACATGTAGTACATGCTTGATTTGAGTTAGTTTGCCAACTGACTGGCTGCCTTCTTTGAGGCTTCTCTCTATCCTATCAAATTTTCAAGGATATATACACAATCCATACCCAAACCACCCCATCCTTTTTGGTTTAAGGGCTTGTTGATTAAAGTTGCAAGACATCTGACAAAAACATCCTCATCAGTCTTTGTTAAATATACTTAGTCTCTGGCCAAGAATCTGTCAACCTTATATTGTAAACCCATGATGGAAAAATCCAAATCTCATTCTCAGAAATGCCTTTGCAGACAGCTGTTCACTTCCCAAGTTAATTTTTCTCTTCTTCATTCCTTAACCTTGATAGATAACAGTGAGAAAAATATAATCCATACCCCTGTCATATTCTGTTTCTTGCCAAGGATTTATAATCATTTGGTAATACTTTTCAAGGTTCTTCTGATACATCATTTGTGCTTGAGTTGTACTTCCCATAGTAGGTGCTATTATTGTTGTTGTTCAGTCATCTCTGATTCTTTGTGACCCCATTTGGGGTTTTCTTGGGCAAGATACTGGAGTGGTTTGACATTTCCTTCTCAAGTTCATTTTACAGATAAAGAAACTGAGGCCAGCAGGGTTAAGTGATTTTCCCAGGGTCACACAGCAAGTAAGTGTCTGAGGCCATCTTTCAATGATGAGTTTTCCTGACTAACCCCAGTGCTCTATTTACCATGCCACCTAGCTGTCCCCCCATAGTGGATAGATGTTATCTATGTGGATAAGTCTCTGTTACACCTTGTTTAATAGTTCCAGAAAGACAATAGACTTCTCTATTTTTGTTAGTAGGTTCCACAACAACTGCCTTCATATCCTTGAGCAAGGAATCACCAACTGCTACTACTCTTCTTTCTCCAACCTATACCAGATAGTATGTGCTAGTTCCCATTCTCCACCTCTGGTTCTTCCCACCTGCCCTCTCCCCTTAGAAGCATTGTATCTGTTACTTTGGTTAATCTTCATTCTAACAACCAGGGATATACAAAGACATTCTTCCAACTTCTTTACCTTCCCTTCTGGGAGAAAGTTCAGCTTCCTCTGGAATCACACAGATAACAGACACAAGGCTGTGATGGAAAGAAAAGCATTTCATACTCAATACAAGTTACTTCACAAATGCCCCATCATGATTGAGGTCTCTCGAAACTACTCATGAATGTTTCTACCTCAACCTTAAACACCTAGTTAAAACTTTTTACGGGCAATTATCACTTCTTTATAACTTGCCTACCTCACGCAGATTCCTTTCCTTTGTCTCAACAAAAATTCCACCACCACACCTCTTCAGATAGAACTAGAACCAGAAGGTGAACATTTGCAGTCAGGCTTTGGCTCAAGGAAAGGAGAAACTTCCTAACAATTTGAGTTTCCCAAAAGTGAAAGGAAGGGGCTACTGGAGGTGGGTTTGTGAGATCCACACCAAAGGAGAACTTCAAACACATTTTGGAGTTCTACAGGAAATTGCTATTTGGGAGAACAAATCAGTTTAGGTGATTTTTAAAGGCCTTTTCAGCTCTGAGATTTATAATTCTTGGAGCTAAGGAATTTCTGTACCCCCCAAAATCTGATTTAGTGAAGTTACATACTTCAACCAATAGTTGGTGACAGCTAGATTACATGCATGCAGTGGTCAGTTTAAAGGAGGGTGCCATTACTTATAAAAGTTTCCTGCCCAGATAATAACTGAAGAACTGTGCCTTCTCTGGTTTGTCCTCTTCTAAAGTACCCCAATTGATCTGTGCTTAGTCAGTAGCGGCAATGAGGTAGGACCAGATCTATCACAACCATATGAAATTAGCCAAGTCATTCCACTTCTCCTAGCCTCAACTTCCTCACCTATCAAGTGGGGATAATAATTCCTGCCCTAGCTAACTATCCCAAAGAAGTATTGTGGGGATCAAGTGAGTTAATGGATATGAAAGTGTTTTGTGAACTTTAAAATGCTATACTTGAAGGAGGTATATGGTCAGGCATTTTAGGCTATAAAATTAATAAGGATCACACCTTGCATTTATAATGAAGGAAGTCTACCTTTGAAAAAGTTCAAAGGAAAAGTAGGGACTGTGTATTTGGCACCTCCCTTCCTCCTTACAGAAGGTCAGTGGGAAGATCAAGGAAATCAATCTGTAAAGTACTTTGAGATACTCAGAAGAAAAGACCTATGGCAACATCGAGTTATTTTAGGACTGTACCATTTCAAAGCAGAGCTCCAAAATTCTGACCCAGAGTGAGCTGAAGACCACAAACTTAAAACCACCTACGCTAAATTAGACAGTGGATCTCTAGACTCTTTTTTTAAAGTGTTGGGTTTTAATTGTAGACTTGACCATCAACAAAAGCAAGCAGAAAAACATACAAAATAAGAGGCAAAAAAAAAATCTAACAATCCACTTTCATTCTTTAATAAGGTCTTACTAGTCAAATTAATTAAGAAAGAAAGAAAATGCTGCTGCTCTAGTGTCCCCTTCAAGTCTGTTCTAAGTTCTTCCACTTCTAGTTTGGACATTTGTTAAAAGAAAAGATAGTTATGTCTGAGTAAAGTGAGACTCAAACATATGCTATAGTGGAAAGAGTACTGAGTTTGGAGTCAGAGGTCATTGTTCAGTCTTGTCTGACTCTTTGTGACCCCATTTGGGGTTTTCTTAGCAAAGACACTGCAATAGTTTGTCATATCTTTCTCCAGGTCATTTTATAGGTGAGGAAACTAAGGCAAATAGAGTAGAGTGATTTGCCCAGGATCACACAGCTAGTAAGAGTAAGGTTAGATTTGAACTCAGAAAGATGAGTATTCCTGACTTTAGGCCTGGTACTCTATCTACTGTGCCACCTAACTTCCTCTAGTCAGAGGCGCTACATTCAAATCTCGACTCTGCTGATTGCTATCTATGACTTTAGACTAGTCATTGTAGTTCTTTGAGCTCCAGTTTCATCCCTGTAAATGAAGATGTACTAGATGACCTCTAAGGTCCCTTCCAGTTCTAAATCTATGATTCTCTGATATCTTTGGGGATATGGAGAGTGAACTAGATAGTCTCCCAGTGGATTTTCTAGCCTGCTGAACCTGGAATTCAGTTGTGAAAAAGGGACTTCCAATAGCATAGATAAAATAGAGACCCCAAACATCTACATTTGGCTTATATTGGCATTGTGGAGGGAGCATAGCATAGCAGATAGAGACATGGACTCAGAGTCAGGTAAAACTGGTTTCAAGGCCATCTCTGACAGGAACTGGCTGTGTGTCATTTGACATCTTAGTACTGCAGTCAACTCTCTAAGACCCTAAATTAAAAGGATGAGGTGATGTGCTTAGGTAGGAGTTTCCTCAATGAAAGTTTCCATGAAACCATAGGACCAATTAAGAAGAAAAAAATATATAATTGTTTAATAGTAGTATTAATAATAACAATAACTTACAGAATGAATGACTGAAAGAAAATTGATTTATTAAATATTTATTTGGTACAAAACACTGTGCTAAATATTGAAGATAGAAATACAAAATGAGACAGTCCCTCCTCTCTAACTCATACTCCAGGTGGTAAAGACAACATAGGAGGATGCAACTCCAAGATGGCTAGGAAGGTTCATAAACACTACAGCTGCAGGAGCTGGATAGATGCCAAGGACTGTTGGTCTTGAGGATTCTTTTTCAGGTGGAAGTGGTGGGGCATCAGAATGGCATAACGACAGGGCAATTTGTAAGATCAGAAGGCTCTGAGGACATAGTGGCTGGGCATGGTAAAACTTGACAGTCTTCCATCTTCTCAGAAGGATTATGGTTGATTATTCCCAACCCATCCAAATGTTGTAAGCAGTAATATTTTGTATTGCAGGGCAGAGAACCTGGAAGAGCCCAGTCTGCCACCACTGAGAAGAAAGGAGTAGTCCTAAGGATCCTGGTAGAATAGGAATTTGGGGTTTCTTCCTAAAGCAGTGGGGATGGGAAGAAGCAGTGTTCACAGAGGATAGGGGAAGATGGTGAGAAAGAGGAGGGATAGTCCCTTACTTAAATGGATCTGTGACTTCATTGATGTCATTATTTTTGTTCCAATGATAAAGGTGGTAACCCAAAAATGCTTGCTCATCCTTTACAAATATGTCTTTCAACAAGTCCTCCATTAGGGCTTCTACCAATGTTAAGGGTGCCTAACTCTAGTTCTCTTAATTCATACAATTATGAATGAAATAAGTAAGGCAGACTGTCCTTAGGTTATATGAAAGATTACCACCTTTGTTCATCAAATAATGTCCTTTAGAAATGTCTTATTGTATAATTCTTTCATTGGTGATATGTTATAGCCTATTTGTACCCACCATGGTCCTCTCTATTGCCACTTGGATAAGGTTCAAATTTAATTCTTCAGATAACATGATATCCCATGACTCATATTACTACCATATATTCTTTAGTTTCCTTGAGTTTGGAGTCTTTAAAAGCGCTGTTCAGTTTCCTAAATTTAATCCATCTTCCTCTATTATTCTTGTTTAATTCTAGATTCAGATCATTGTCCATACAAAGTGTCTAAAGAAGACATATACTATATCTACATCTATAGATATATGCATATATACACATATATACATATTTATGTGTGTGCATGCATGCATACTCATGTATACACATATTACCAATGGACCTTTGAATGGACCAACTGCATATAATATACCATCTGATGGGCTGATTACATATAATGATCTTTATAATAGGCATTCTTCATCCACTTGGTTTTTCCTATGTGAATAGTTAGACCATACTCTTTTACCAGATTATGAGTCTCACTGAGGAGATTCTGCAATGCTCTGGATTTTAATGCAATCAACACACTGTCATCTACAGCCAGGAAATCTGGAAGATTCTACAATCTATAGAATCTTTCTTTGATTTGATCTTTAACCTCATTGTAACAAATATATTTGGTGAGTACATACCTGTTTTATGCCTTACTTAATATTAATCAGAAAGGTGTCAAAGTTATTACTGCCATTAATTTCTTTTAGGAAGCTATGTATGGATTTAAAAATATATGTGAAGGACAGCTTGTTAGAAGAATACTTTCAATGTAGCTTTTTGTTCTTCTTAATCAAGTGGTATTTTTATATCTACTAAAAATAAGTTCAGTGAGATCTGCAACTTTCAATTGTATCACTGAAAAGATGTGGGTTGGCTACAGAATATCATTTTTAATCCTGACCTTCCAACTTGGAATCAATGCCATGTATTAGTACCAAGGCAGAGAGTGGTAAGGGATAGGCAATTGGGGTTAAGTGACTTGTCCAGGGCCAAACAACTAGGGCTAAGAGTGTTCTTTCTACCAAACTATGTCTTTCTTTACTAGATGTGAACTCTCTGAGGACAGAGATTGTATCTTTTCCTTCCGACTTTCCCCCTTCTAAGAGCATTAATCTGTGAATATAGGAGGTATTCAATAATGTTTTCTTCAGTAAATGAATAGATGAATGAATAAATGAATGGCCACAATGAAGTCTGAACTAGACCAAAATGATCCCCACTCTTATAAAACAGCTTCCCACATATATCTGCTATAATTTGGCATTATTTCAGTGTGGGTTTCCAAAAGGAGCCTTGAAAAAGAGATTTTATAAGCTGACTTCTCTGTGTTGTCAAATACTAGTTAATTAGGTTCAACAATCAAGTCACAAGCCTGTTTTGAACCCCATTGAACTAAGAACTTGAAGTAAAAAGATCAGCCATGACCCATGGCAAGGTTTTGGTGCCTTGATCCAGTAGGATGAACAGACATTACTTCAGTCTTCCCCTACTATACACCACTAAAGTTGGCAGCAGAGCATTTAAATGTGTGTGTATGTGTGTGTGACATGTTTTCTTTCTTAATGAGAAGTCTCATTACCTAAGAAATAGGGCATGCCTTTTCTTCCCTCTATGAGACTTATCATGCCAATGAGCCTACCAGTCAGATCCATCCTCTCTATGTTTAGCTAATAACATGACCAAGAGCTTGGTTTTCTATCAGAGGACCATAGGAAAATAGCATTTGGAGTTTTAAAAAGACCTCAGAGATCAGAACCTAATCCTCTCATTTTAAAGATGAGAAAACTAAAGAAAAAAGGTTAAAGGACTTGTCTACAGTCACACAGGTAATGGGGGGGGGGGGTGGAGTTGCTATTTAAAGCTAATCTTACAACTCCCCATTTCAGTGATTCATGGGTTACACTCAGGAATTTGGGGATAAAGAGGGGAGATAGGAGGGCCTTGGAAATAGAGTTCACCATCCACTTCACGTTGCCTGTGTAGACAGGCATAGCTAGAAAGCCTTATCTTCCCAGAAATCTTTGCTGATCATCAGCACCAGAAGTAATATTTCCTTTCTCTAGATTCTCACTTTTAATCTCATATGAAGTCAAGAAAAATTTCATTTGAGTTCTGGGTGGCTCCTACCCTTCACATTCTCTGTATGTAATGACTGACTTGGTTTTCTTTTGTTTTTTTAAGGTCAGAGACTACCATGAAATAAGACCCAAGGAGAAAGTTCCTACTGCCATAGGAAGAGTGGGGGAAGAAAGGTCCCCTGCTTCCCAGGACCAGATCCTGGCCATGGACAGTTTCACCGAAAGTTTGAACAAGCTGAAGGATGTCCACGAGAAAGAAGTCCTTGGTATGACCAGCCTCCAGGGAGACAAGAGCAAGTTCACAGGGTGGGCTGTGCAATCATTAGGGCTGAAACATCTAAGCTATTCCTGATCCCATGGCACCTTGACTAAAAGATGGTTCTAAATGCCCGTGTCATATACAGGGGAGTCAAAAGGATTGGGCCCCAAGCTAACCTCTCATAAAGTCATTTGTTAGTTATAAAATAAACAGCTCTCCTATAAAAAGAGAACACACCTTCCCTGTGTGGGTCTCTCTCCCATCACTGAATTCCAGGACCCTTATCACTGTAGCAAGAAGCCTCCCTAAGTACCTGAGCTGAAGGGATAAGTGGAGGAATGGTAAGGGAGGCCTCTGAAAATGCCCAGGCAGGACCTTGATAGGTGAGCACAGTAATTCATTGTAAAAGACAATCAGAAAAGGTCCCTGCCATCCGTGAGAAGAAAAGGAAAAGTCATTGCTAATCTAGTACCCCTTTTCAGCTCAAAGCTCCTTCCATAAAAAGAGACAGAGTTTCTTCATTTCCATGGCCCCTCTACCAACTGAGGTGCCCATACACTTAGCAGACAGTGTCTTGGTTTTATAATGGAACACCCAGTGTCCTAATATCCTCTCCTTCTTGTAGGATTGCAGAACAAATTGTTGGAGCTCAACACAGAGAAGTGCCGGTGAGTTCAACAGTGCAGGGGGCCCCCTATTGATGTATGGGCTGAGCCTTGATGTTCTCTCCAAAGATCCAGAGGAAATTTTCAAAGGAAATATTTGTCAGGATCTAGAAAAACCCTTCCCTCTATATGGTGCCTCACCCAGTCCCAGAAGATATATGAAGCCTGTAAGATGCTGGGAACAACTAGGTGATGCAGTCAATAGAGCACTAGGTATAGAGTCAGGAAGACATCTTTCTGAGTTCAAATCTGGTCTCAGTTTCTTCATCTGTAAAATAAGCTGGAGAAAGTAATGGCAAACCACACCAGTATCTTTGCCAAGAAAGCCCAAATAGGGTCATGAAGAATCAGACTGAAAAGACAAAAAAACAGGGTA
The DNA here is from genome assembly GCF_027887165.1 of Monodelphis domestica. Classification (NCBI taxonomy): domain Eukaryota; kingdom Metazoa; phylum Chordata; class Mammalia; order Didelphimorphia; family Didelphidae; genus Monodelphis; species Monodelphis domestica. The sequence continues at coordinate 485,051,692 of NC_077227.1, forward strand.
CTTAGCTGGTCCCTCAGTTTTATGACTCAAGGTGTAGTCTGGGGGTCCCAAGCTCAACATAATATAATATAATGAAGGGGGGGAAGACATGTAGGGATAGGAAATCAGAAGAGACAAACCATCCTTTGCAAATTGGAAATAGTCCTCTATCCTTCATATGAACCACATAGAAATCATAAGACCTCTAAGTAAGTCAGGACCTTACAGATCATCTACTCCAATCTGCTCATTCTCCAGATGAGGAAACTGAGGACCAGAGAAATTAAGAAAAGACAGTTTGTGGTGTAGTGGCAGGAATCCTGGGTGCAAAAGTAGAATTTCTGGTTTGAATCCCAGCACTGCCAATTACTTTGTGCATGACCTGGCACAAGTCACTTAATTATTCTCCATGTCAGCTCCTTCATCTGCCAATGGTTGAATTAAATGATTTCTTTATAGCTCTACATTCCATGCTACTAAGCAACTTGGGTAAAGTCATACAGCAAGTTAGTGGCAGAGTTAAAATTTGAATCCCAATTCTCTGACTCCTAGGACAGTGGTCTTTCCATAATGCCATTTGTTGTTGTTCTATCATTTCCATTGTGTCTGACTTTCCATGAGTCCATTTGGGGTTTTCTTAGCAAAGACGATAGAATGGTTTGCCATTTCCTTCTCCAGATCATATTAGAAATGAGAAAACTAAAGTAAACAGAGTAAAGTGATTTCTCCAGGATCACACAGCCAATAAGTATCTGAGGTCACATTTGAACTCAAGTCTTCCTGCTTCTAATCCAATGTGCTACCTACCTGCCCATTATACCATACTTCCTCAGCTTCATTATTGCCTCTTCTCTCCCCTTCAACTGCCACATCTCCACAATCACCAAGTCCTGTACATGCTTTCTTAAAAAAAGATCTCGCTTATTCATCCCTTTCTTACCTTCTCCATTACCATCCCTCTAATTCTGATGGTCTCTAAGATCCTTCCCAATTCAAAAATCCTCTGGTTTCAGTTCAGGCCTTGCTCACTCCTTGCCTGAGCTACTGGGATTGCCTCATAGGTAGATCCCCCTCTTTTTTTTCTCCCCCACCCCAATCCCAGTCTTTAGTCCTCCTCCTCTCCAGGGTAATTTTCCCTACTGAAGGCAAAGGATCATTTTCATTGTCTCCTTCTGTTTCTCGAATTAGAGATGCCCAGAGAATTGAAGAACTATTTGCCAAAAACCACCAACTTCGGGAACAACAGAAAGCCCTGAAAGAGAATGTGAAGGTGTTAGAGAACAGGTAAGTCCTGAACACAAACCTTTTACTGAGAGGACCCAGCAGAATGAGCGGCCCCCCACAGGGTCCTTCTATTTAAAGAAAGTGATCTCTATTTATTAGGAAGAACATGACCAGGAAATGATTTCTCATGAGGGATTTCTAAGAACACAAAGCCTCTTGAAAGCAGTGATGGATTTATGGTTTTATTCTGAGGTTTGGGTTTTCTAGGAGTATCCTTTTAAAATGTAAGATTAAAAGTAATATCCAATAACTCCAAGTATCATATTTTATAAGATTTATTAATAATCACTTGAAGTAGAAGAGATAAAAGAACAAAGGTTAAAGCCTGAGTAAAGAAAGTTTTCCCAACCATGTTCTCAGAACCCCACAAAACTTATATCCTCCCTACATTAGCACCTAATGTAGAGAAGGAACATGGGAAACTAGGAAAGAGAGTTTCTGGGGAGACAGTTCTAACTGTACACAACAATGACCAATATGGAAGTATGTTTTGCATAACAATACCTGTATAGCCCAAATCAAATTGTTTACCATCTCAAAGGGGGAGGGATTTTATATTTGGAGCTTATAATTTTGGAAAACATATGGTGAAAATTGTTATTCCTTTTAATTGGATAAATAAAATATCTTTGAATAAAAAAATGTTTAAAGGAAAACATTTTTTAAAAAAAGGCCTGATGGGCTTCACTTTAAGGAACTCTGATATATAACCATAATTTAAGTCCTTCTAGCTCTAACAATCTGATTTTATACCTCATCTTTGTATAGAGCTTTACCATTTAAAAATGCTATTCCACTTATATGATCTCTACTATCCCCTGTGAGGATAGTAAACATATTATCCTTTTTCTTTTTCTTTTTCTTTTTTTTTTTTAAACAAAAGAAGACACTATGGTCCCAAAGATAAACAATTTGTCCAAGGTTACATCATCAGACAAGAAAGGACTAGAATTCTGGTCTACTAATTCTTAATTCAGGGCTCTCTCCAATAATTTTCATACATGAAAATCCAACTTTATCAGTTAAATAAAGGTGATTCTAATTATTGTTTACAATTATTATCATATATATAGAAAGTTGCCTATAAATAATCTACAGAGCAGCTAGGTGTTACAGTGGATAGAGTTCCAGGCCTGATATTAAGAAGAAATATCTTCCTAAATTCAATTCTGGCCTCAGACACTAGCCATGTGACCCTAGGGAAGTCACTTAATCCTGTTTATGTCAGTTTCCTCATCTGCAAAATGAGTTTGAGAAGGAAATGACAAACCACTCCAAATCTCTGCCAAGAAAACCCCAAATGAGATCTTGAGTCAGACAAAATTGAAATGGCTAAATAACAACATAAATAATTTATGTAGCATTTTAGGGATTCAAAATGCTAGTAAATAAATACATAATTTCACTTAATCCCCACAACTACTTTGTGAAGCTGGTAGTCCAAGTAGTAGTAATTCCCATTTTATAGATGAGAATATTGACAAGATGAAAATGCCCAGAGAGTAAGTGGCAGACTCAGAAATCAAATTCAAGCTTCAATTGCACCACCCTCTCTCTGTGATTAGCTTAGTCAGAATACAAGTGGATTCCCTGGAGGAAAATTTTCCAAAGAAATCTTTCTAATTTTTATTTATTTTCATTTATTTACCTATATTTATTTTTATCTATTTTTAAATTTTCTTTTAATTTATGTATTTATTCAGATCTTTCCATATTTATGTGATTTTATTTTTTTTAATAATATTCCATGTTTACATGACTTATTTCTTTCCCTTACCTCTTCCCTCTCACTGGGTTGTACAAATGTTATCACTTAAGAACTCTGGTTGTATTTTAAATAGAATTCATTCAATGAAGAGAGAGACAGAGACAGAGACAGACAGACAGACAGAGACAGAGAGATCCATTTACACATAGCTTTTCAGACACCTATAGAACATACAGTGAGGAAACCCATCCAGTAAGGTTTCCTTTCATGTCTTGCCTTCCTTTTAAAAAACAAAAACAAAAAACCTTTACCTTCCATTTTAGCATTGATATTAAGTATTGGTCCCAAGGCTGAAGGAGTGGTAAGGGACAGGCACCTGGGGCTGTGACATGTCCAGGGTCACCCAGCTAGGACAGTGCCCCTTCTTGCCTTCCTCTTTATCAAGAACAACCAAAATTCAATATGACACACTCTAGGACCCTTTCCAGTTCCAGACTGTATTTGGGTTGTCCCAACCTGGGATTCCTCCCAGACTGAAATGGTCACAGACAAAGGTGCACCCAATGGACCAGACCTGAGAAGAAGGGAGGGAGGGAAGATAGGTACAGCCTTGGGATAGAGGAACTCAGCTAGGTGGCTAATCCCATTTCAGGCTGAGGGCCGGACTCTGTGACCGGTGTATGGTGACCCAGGAGCTGGCCAAGAAGAAACAACATGAATATGAGAATTCTCATCTCCAGAGTCTGCAGCACATCTTCATCCTCAGTAAGTCAATCAATCAATCAAAAAGAATTTATTAAGTGCTTACTAAGTGCCAGTCACTGTGCTGGGAGATCAGAAAATAAATAATACAATTAAATTGTCCCTACCCTCAAGTTATTCTGTACAGTGAAACATTGCGGGTATTAACGTGTGAATGTAAGATTATATAAAATAAACACAAAGTGGGGCAGCTGGGTGGCTCACTATATAGAGAGTCAGGAGATAGGAGCCCTGGGTTCAAATTTGACCTGACACTTCCTAGCTGTGTAACCCTGGGCAAGTCGCTAAATTGCCTAGTCTTTACCAGTCTTCAGTCTTGGAACCCATACTTAGAATTGATTCTAAGACAGAAGATAAAGATTGTTTTAAAAAAATAATTTTGGAATGAGGGCACTCAGAGCTGGGACTTGTGAGGCAGACTCGGCGGTGTCTGAACTGAGTTTTAAATAAAACAAGGGCTTCTAAGAGGCAGAGGTGACTACACTCCAGGCAAAAGGGGAAATCTATGCAAAGGCACAGAGAAGGAGGGATGGAGTGTGATGCACAAGAAACAGTAAGAAGGCCAGTTTGACCAAACTATCACATATATAGAATAATATACACTAAGTCCTAAAAGATAGATCAGTGCTAAGTTGTCAAGTGTTTTAAATGTCAAACAAGAATTTTATTTCCTAGAGGTAACGGGGAGACATGAGAGCTTATTGAGTAGGAGAGAAGTGCTCAGATTTGTGATTTTGGAAGACCACTTTGACAGTGCAGCCAACCTTCCTGGAAGCTTTCTAGTTTCAGTATTTTCTAAAAAATATGCCAAGGGCTGTTCTCTGTCTTTATTGGTCTCCCCTCTGTCATGTAACATTCTCTAGTCAAAAGCCCAGATGATCCAGGGACCAGGAAAAAATCTTCCAAGCCCCAACTTGGGAAGACATTCCATTCTGACTTGATCCCACAAACACGGTCACGGGCCCGTGTTTTGAGAAAGTCCTTGCTGAAGAAGGGCAAAGGAAAAGGGAAGCTTAGGCAGGCTCCCTGTGCAACTAAGACTCTGCCTAAGCTGAGAGGAGATTCCCAGGAATGTCAGCTGAAAGAAGAACCTCATGCACAGGATGTGAGGGGTGAAGATAGGTCTGGATCTTCTCCTCAACTCCCAACCATCCTCCACAGAAGTCATGACTTTGTGCTGCTTCTCTGAAAAGTCTTGGTTGAGAAAGTAAAACTTCTGTTGGCGTACCCATTGGCAAAGATGTGTGCAAGGGTGTGAGTATGCCATCAGTGTAGATATGAGCCTGTATCCTGCTTATATAAGTACAAATAAGCCCACATCTGCATGTGTGAGGCTCTAAGGGCATACGGCTTTGTGTGCTTAAGTATAAGGGGCTGTATTGTGATGGTGTGCCTGTGTATAACTGGATGCTCATGGCATGTTATTAGTGCTTGCAATTATAGAAGGGTTCGTTTGTAGAGAGGGGGCAGAATGAGGTAGAAAGATAAATGGATGTGGAGTCAGGAAGACCTGTATTCAAATTCTGCCACTTAATAGTTCTGGGACCCTGAATGAATCCTATAATCTCCTTGAGCATGTTTCTTCATCTGTATAAGAAATACCTGTAACACATACCTCGTGGAGTTATGAGGTTCAAATAAAATCACGAATATAAAGCATTTATTTACATATATGTATATCTATAATTATGGTATTGTCATATGCATATTATTTCTTTTTTAAAAAACCTTTACCTTTGTCTTAGATTCAGTACTGATAATCAGTTCCAAGGCAGAAGAGCGGTAAGAGTTAGGCAATTGGAGTTGTGACTTGCCCAGGGTCACACAGCTAGGAAGTGTCAGGCCCAATTTGAACCCAGGATGTCCCATCTCCAGGCCTGGCTCTCTATCCACTGAGTCATCCAGCTGCCCCATGCATACAATTTTGATAACCCTGTGAGTGCCTATTTGTGTGTGTCTGTGTATATAAATCTATGCCTATGTGTCTATGGGAAACAAAGAGAGAGTGGAGAATGGATGTGTGAAAATAGGTGAGTATGCCAGGTATATGTCCACACATATATGTGTGTGTGTGTCTGCATGTATATAAGCATACATAAGTATGTGTCTTGTATACATCATGGAGCATTTGTGTAATAGACAAAAAAAAAGAACAAAAAATAAGAGGAAGTCGCTTGGCTGCTGGAGTCATGTCTTTTTTTCTTCATTCTGTCTCTATATACTTTTTTAGCCCCTTGACTCTTTAGATATTTATTGAGAATTCAAAATGAGCAAAAACATTCATGAGGAAGACAATGAAAGCAATGGGCCCCGTTCTCAAGGAGCTCCCAGGGAAATCAGGGGGATAAGGTATCATCACATATAACTCCAATAAAAGTAGAGCATGTTGAATCCACAGGAAAGATAAAAATGAGTGCAAGTATATTTTAAAGGATAAACAGACCGTTTCTAGTGGTAGGGGATCAAGAGAGACTTCGTATAGGAGAACGTGTTGGGATTGGGATTAAAAGATAGCAAGAGTTTCAATAGGAGTCAGACAAGAGGAAACTATATAAGAGCTGGACTAGACAACTTCCAACTCTACAGTTCTGTGATTCCTGGCTTCTCTAGAAATCTTCTTTACTGGAATTGCCATTTGCCCTCTAAGATCATCTCAACCATTGGCTCACCCCACTTGCCATGATTTACTCAGAAAAAAAAAAAAGAAAAGAGAATCTAGCTCAATATGGTCCCCACAATGGGTAAAATCAATGCTCATTGCATAAATATGGAAACTGAGGCTCAGAGCCCAAGACAAAATAATGGATACCATCCCACTGATTGAGTGCTGCTGTCATACTCTCTGGCAAATGACCTGTAATAGAGAGTGATGGTGCCTTTCAAAGTATATGACTGATCCCAGTGGACAGTTCACTCCTTGAGCCAGAGAGGTCAGAGTTTCTCCACTTCTGCTACCTCCCCAAGCCAAGCTGACCTTGTCCCTCTTTATCCATAGCCAATGAAATGAACGGGTTAAAGGAAGAAAACAAAGCCCTGAAGGAAGAACTGAAGAGACTTCGAAGCCTTGAGTGAGTACTGGCTGAGCCACCCTCCCTCAAATTCATCAACATCTGGGCAAAATGACCCTGAACCACCATCCTGGGAGACAGTGCCTTAGTCACCTCATTAGCTGCCATTAACCATGAATTTGTTAAGATTATAATAATGGTGGGCAGCTAGGTGCTGCAGTGAATAGAGTGCCTAGCCTAGAGTCAGGGTGACATCTTCCTGGGTTCAAATCTGGCCTCAGACTCTTACTAACTGGGTGACCCTAAGCAAGTCACTTCACCCTGTTTGCCTCAATTTCCTCATCTGTAAAATAGGTCAGATAAAGAAATCGCAGACCACTCCAGTATCTTTGCCAAAAGAAACTCCAGATGGGGTCATGAAGAGTCTGAAACAACTAATTACTGAACAATTGGATTTAGTGTCAGAAAACCTAGATTTGAATTCTGACATTTCACCTTACTACTTGTGTGAACTTGAAAAAGAATAAGCATTTATATAATACCTACTATGTGCCAGGTACTATATTAAGCACTTTTATACATTATCTCACAACCGGGGTGGGGGGGGTGTACTATTATTGTCCCTGTTTTATAGTTGAGGAAACTGAGGCAAACAGAGGATAAGTGATTTGACCAACATCACCCAACTGGTAAATGTTGTTAGTTTTATGGTTGGACTGAATATTTAATTGGTCATCAGGGATTTAATTTCTAAATCCCAAAAATGAATTACTAAAGTAAAATTAAATTTATGATAGTTTATTTTTACAATAGAGAGAAGATCTTAAGGAAGAGAGAAAAGGGAAGAGAGAGAAAGGAGAGAGAGGGGGGGAAGAGGGGGGAGAGAGGAGAGAGAAAGAGAGGAGAGAGAGAGAGAGAGAGAGAGAGAGAGAGAGAGAGAGAGAGAGAGAGAGAGAAGGAGAGAGAGAGACAGAGACAGAGAGACAGAGAGAGAGAGAGAGAGAGAGAGACAGAGAGAGGAGAGAGAGACAGAGAGACAGAGAGACAGAGAGACAGAGAGACAGAGAGACAGAGAGACAGAGAGACGACAGAGAGACAGAGAGACAGAGAGATCCCTGGCTTCCTCTAAGCCAGGTAGAAATTCTAAGGTCCCAGTCAGGGGAAAGACAATGGACCTTTCTGAAAGGTCAAGGAAGGAAGTCAGCCTTTACACTCACCAAGTTGTCAGTTCAATCAGCAGATTCTTTTATCAGCCTCAACTCCAGCAGGCTCCACTCCAAATGTGTCTCTTTCAAACTCCAAGTGTCCGTCTTCACTCCAAGTCTCTCTTCACTCCAAGTGATTCCCTTCAAATCTGTGTGTGTGTGTCTCTGTTTCCACTTTTAAAAACCTTTTTCTCTTGTATCACTTCCCCTAAATTTTTATGTTTACCAATCATAGCAGATGCTCCTCTCCAGGACTGCCCACTCTTTCACACATGGGTCACAGACCTCCCACTCAATGTATGAAATGGGTGTTCACATCTTTTTGTGGTTAAATTCCAAAATGGGTAGATCTCCACACTCAACTTTAAGTACTGTGCTTTATACTTTGGTGATTAAAATATAAAAATATACAGGGGATTACAATTTAATCTCCACAATCAAGGAAGAGTTAAGTACCTTCATTGTTACAATCAGGAGAGAGCCAAATCCAATCTTCACAGTGTCTAATGCCAAATTGGAACTCAGGACTTCCTGACCTCAGAGCTCTATCCACTGTGCCACCACCCTGCCTTGGATAAATTACTTCACCTCTTTGGCTTTGAACTACATTATTTGTAAATTATGGTAATTATATTAGTGCTCCCTATGATCCTTCTAAAGCCCTGAGTCTATGACATTGTAGGCAGACGTACCTTCCCAACAACATTCATAAAACTGTGCTATGTGTGCCACCACATACATAACTATGCTGAGGCCTCAGGTTAGTCTACCTTCCCCAATTACCCCATGATAGTTTGGTGTCATCCTCGTTCTTCTTTGTCTCTCTCATCCTAGAGACAGACCCAAGCACCACCGGGCTATGTCCAGGGAAAGCAGCTCCAGTCCAGACTCACCGGTGCCCTTATTGTCCCCAGCGGGGCGAAAGTCTAGCACTGAGAAACCACCACCAAGCCGAGAGACAGAAGAGGACTATCTTCCCCACACTCCCCTGGGAGAAGGTACAGTGTAGACCATACAGCAGATAGAGCAAAGAAAGAGTGAACACACAGAGTCTGAGGATGTGGGCACAGAGAGAAATGGATGGGATCCTAGCTAGGTACAAGAGGCACTGAGGAAGGAGCTTCCTTCCTTTCAGTTAAGCTCACTAGTTCTACCCCACTGGAGACTGGTGGGGAGGAGAGAGAGATTTCAATTGGGAAATTTTTGCCCACCAAAAGCACATCTTCTACACATAATCCACGAGAAGTTCAGGACATAAATATACACATTTATGCACTGGGGAGAACTAATTAAAATCTAGCTGGTCACACACATTAGAAACTCAGATACCCTCTTTCACCATTTCTCTTACCTTTTCTTTCCTTACAGAAAAGTCAACAGGATACCAGACTTCTCCAATCCCTAAAATCCCTCCTGGCTCAAACTTGCAGGAGCAGCGGGTTCTGGACATGGTGAGGAATGGGAAAGTTGGAATGATACCTCTTCTTCTGGACTAGCAAAATGGTGCCCTTTAATCAAAGCCATCTTTTATAACCCCCTTCCCCAGAGCTAAAAGAGCTGTCCAGGTGGCCTCATCCTCCAAGAAGTCCATCTTTTTGGTCTAAGACTGTTGTGCTCACAATGTACCATGTGACCAAAAGGAAAGATGGTGGCACACAGAAGACCTTCATAATCCTTAAATGCTATCAATTGATGCTAGAACCAGTGCCTAAATGGAACCCCATCCAAGGTAACTGTGCCTTAGCTCTGCCCCAATACTGAAAGTTAAACTAGATTCCTTAACTCAGTTACCCTGAAAAGCAGTTAGGGAGACTAACAAAAGAGTAAGCTCCTTGAGAGTTATTCAGTTTTGTCTGCTCCTCAGCACTTTACACAAATTCTTATACATTTAAATTATTTATTTGTTGACTGAACAAATAGTTATTTCAAATTATTATTAATTAAATTAACTATTTGTTGAAAGAATGAATGAATGAGTGAACTAGACTGGGGTAATGTGATATAGTAGAATGAAGAAGAGTTGCTAGTATTTCCACAGCACTTTGCATATAATATCTCATTTAATTCTCACAACAATAAAGTTTCATTTTACAAATGAAGAAACCAACACCAAAAGAAATTAAATGACTTGGCCAGGGTCACATAGCTAAGAAGTATCTACAGCAAGACCTAAACAGGTCTTCCCAGTTCCAAATCCAAAAGTTCTATCACACCATTAGGAATCAGGAAGCATGAATTCTAGCCCCAATTCTCTTTCCTGTAAAATGTCAGGGACTAGACAAGAACCCATCTATCTGTGATAACTTGTGAAGTTAAAGTCCCACTCACCTTTACCAGAGGTATAGCAGTCTGGAGAATCACATTTGAGGAAAGAGAGTGACAAGTTCAAGAATATCCAGGTGAAGACAATCACAATAGCAAGATATCTAAACCATGCTATACAAAAAAGACTTGAAGAAACTATGGATGTGACCCTGTGTTCAAATTTGACCTCAGACACTTCCTGTGTGACCCTGAACAAGTCACTTAACCCCCATTGCCTAGCCCTTACTGCTCTTCTGCCTTGGATCCAATACATAGTATTGATTCTATGATGGAAGGTAAGGGTTAAAGCAAACAAACAAACAAAAAAGAACAAAACAAAAACTATGGATGTTTAGCCTGGACAAGAGAAGGCTTAACTGGTAGACATAATAACTATCTTCAAATCTTTGAAGGATTTTCATATAGAAGGTAATTAGACCTCTCCTCACAATACACAAAGAGAGATGATAGTTAAAAACTACCAGAAAACAAATTTGGGATCAGCAAAGGGGAAAACATTCTAATGGTTAAAATTATTGTAAATTGGAATGTGCTGCTTTAAAAAATGATGAGTTTGGGGCAGCTAGGTGACTCAGTGGATTGAGATCCAGGCCTAGAGATGGGATGGTCCTACGCTAAAATCTGGCTTCAGATACTTCCTGGCTGTGTGACCCTGAGCAAGTCACTTAATACCCATTGCCTAGCCCTTACCACTCTTCTACCTTGGAACCAATACTTAGCAGTGACTCTAAGATAGAAGGTAAGGATTATTTTTTAAAATTTTAAATGATGAGTTCCCCAATCCATTTAAAGCCAACGAGCATAAATAAAAGTACCTACTATGTGAACAGCATTCATGTAGAGGTTGAGGCTACAAAAACAAAATGTAAAATAAGACCTTGTCTTGGAGGGATCTAATTTCACTGGGGAAGAAAAATGAAATGTAAATAGATAAGTATAGAAATAACAAGGAAGGAAGCATTCGTTAAGGAAGGAAGAATCATTAATAACTAGAAGGATAAATTAAGTCTTCCTATAGAAGGCGGCACATTAGCTAGAACCTTGGAGAAAGAGATTCTAAGAGGCAGCAGTGAAGAAGGGGTTTTTTAAAGAATAGGACAGCCTGTATATTGATTACCTAGGGAAAAGATAGACTGGAGAGAATAGGAAATAGCAAGTAATCCGGCATATACAAAAGAGAAGTATGTGAAATAAGCCTGGAAAGATAGGCTGAAGCCAGATTGGGAAGAGTTTTAAATACCAAATGGAGGAGTTTGTATTTTATCCAAAAAGGCAATAGAGAGTTCATGAAGATTCCAGATTGAGGGGACAATGTGTTCAGACTTGTGCTTTTGGCCGACTAGTATTACATCTAGTGGAAGATGGATTATTAGAAAGAAGAGACTGGAAGTCAAGAGTACAACTGGACTTACCACACAAACCTACATATCTAACAGTTAGCAAGAATAGTTAAAATAGAAATAATAAATAATAAAATAGAAAGCTATGGCTTGGTCCCAATATTTCCACTAAGCTGGAACTAAGGATCATATTTTATATAATTATAACTTTATAACTTTGAAAAAGAAAGCTGCTAGGTGGCTCAATGGATAGAGTACTCGATCTGGAAGTAAGAAGACCTGAGTTTAAATCCAGTTGCAGACACTTCCTAGCTGTGCAAGCCTTGGCAAGTTGCTTAACTTCTGATTATCTGACAAAAGGATGCCCTGGAGAAGGATATGGCAAATTTCTCCCCTCCAATATTCTTGCCAAGAAAATGCCATGGATAACTATTATCCATGCACTCACAAAGTGTGAGACATAACTTAACTTTGAAAAGTGCAAACTTAAGCCTGTGTTAAACTTCAGGGAATTCTTTATTCTCACTAATTGGAAACTAGCTATATTGTCCTATATCTCTCTTCCCTTTAACAAACACTTAGAAAACAAAAATGATGTACACTTATCTCTATCACTTCCTCTCCTTTCACTCCCATATCACCCCTGACTTTCAGGCCATCCCTCCACTGAATGAAACTGCCCTCTCCAACCAAGGAACTCTTCGTCGCTAAATCTCACAGCCTTTTCTTAGTCTTTTTGCTTCTTCTCTGAAGCTCTTACAATATTGATCATTCTCTCCTACTAAATTCTCTTATTCCTCAGCTTTCATGACATTGCCTTCTCCTGGTTCTCTTCTCACTACCCTGACTATTAATCTCCTTTGCTAGATCCCCATCCTCTTCTCTCTCCCTAGTCATACATGCCCAACCCTCAAGGTTCTATCCTGGGACTTTCCTCTTCTTTTCTTTCCTTTCTTGGTAATCTCTATTTAGGTTCAACTAACATTTCTTTATAGATAACTTAGGTCTCTATTTCCGGCCCTAATCTATGTCCTGAATTCTAGTTCCACCCCACCAACTGCTACCAGTTGGACATTTTCAACCATTTATCCTGTACATCATTGGAGGTTTTCCTGTGGAAGCTGAATGACCACTTGCCAAGGATGTTACAGATAGAATTCATTATTTGAGTACAGGTTGTACTGGATGAGATTTATGGTCTTATCCAGCTCCAAGATTCAGTGATTCTATGATGTAATCTGTAAACAAACACTTAAATGCAATGAGGAACTTACAATTTAAAGAATAATATTAATGATGAAAGCCCAAGTTTTATAGAGCTCTGTACCTTTCAAAGAAATTTCATATTTTATTCTCACAAAACTTTTTTGAGATACAGCAGGCATTATGCCCATTTAATAGATGAGAAAACTTAGGGCCAGTGAGGTTAAATGATTGTCCAAAATCACATCATAAGTCAGTAGTGTAAGGATTAGATCATTCTCTTTTGTAGTATAAGTTCCTTTTGTAATGTGAATAAGCAGTTTCTGTCTTAGTTGCATATACCAAGGTCTCTTAAGTGGAGCATGTCTGCATGGGATTCCATGTGCCTTTGGTTAATATAATGAATATCATAACCCTGCTGCTATTCCCATATTCTCTTCAGAATCCCCAGCGGATTTCTAATCAGCTACATGGGACCATAGCTGTGGTCAGGCCAGGCTCCCGGGCTTGCCTCTCTGAAAAGAGCTCTTCAGAGGCACCCACTCCACCCCCTCCAAGAAGCAGCCCTCCATCCCCACCCTATGACCGAAATCACACCCTGGACAGGTAAGTGGAACTCCCCTTCCTCAATCTCCTCTGCAAGCACACACACACACCTATCTCTGTCTCTGAGCAGATCACAGCCAAGTCACATCAGAAAAATCACTGGATCAGAGGACAAGGGTTCAAATCCCAGCTCTGCCATTTTCTATCTGAGAGACCTTGGACCAATTGCTTAACCTCTGGCACTCAGTTTCTTTGCCTCTAAAATAAAGGAACTGAACTAGATAACCCTAAGGTCTCTGTCAGCTGACCTCAATCTTTAATCTTGTAACTAAGATCCTGAAACCACCCAGTTACTATCTGGGACCCCCTCCCATATATTAAATGGAGTGAATCGGGGTGGGGAAGGGTTTGACCTGCCCCCTACACACTTCTGAGGGTGAGGGTCCCATCCCCACAGCAATCCAGTTGTTATCCCAAATGTCCAGGCCAAAGTAGACTGTCACCTCCATGGCAATTAGTTTGAAAGCACTAAAGGAGCACCTAACCTAGGTTTAGGAGGGAGTATTGGGGTGAGAGAAGATCAGAAAAGCCAAGGCCTCAGAAGAAGTGCTGCTTTATCCAAATAGGGAACAAGACAGCAGGAGGAAATGCTGAAGGAACTGCTCATTCCTAGGAGTCTCCCAGAAGCTGCCTCTTGTAGCATATCCACCATCATTTCCACTCTCCTGAATAGGAATCTCCATCTCAGCCCTGAGCCAAGCTTCTATCCCTTTGGTGGAGCAGTCCCTGTTCTCTCCCAAAAGACCTGGTATTCCAGACTACACAAAGTAAACCTAATCTAATAGTATCTTGTGTTGTCTATTAGTCCCTAGGTTGATGAAGTTGATTGAGTTGAGGGGTTGGGGATTAGATGAAGGAGTAGGGAAGAATGAATAAATGAAAATGGAGGGGAGATCAGAAGCAGAACCAGCCCCCCAGAACACACTAATTCCAAGAGGGCCTTTGGAGCCCCCAACACCTGGGAGCCTGAAATAACTGCCTCTTTTGTCCTTATGTCAATTCCTTCATAGTCTGAGACTTTAAAACAAGGTTCTCCAAATCAAACCAAGACTGTTTGAGATTTCTAGAAACTATCTTCTTCACCTCCCTCCTTCCCAGAGATCTCCTATCTCTTGAGGCCATGTTGAGGCTGTATGTGAGCTAAGATGAGAACCCAAATCTCCTTTCTCTCAGCCCACTACTCTTTACACTGCATACTACAAACTAGTTCCCTGTATGAGTACATATTCTATCCCCAATTAGCCAGTGAGCTCTCCAAAGGCAAAGACCATTCTCTTTTCTTGTCAAACACATGGCACCATGAAAAGACCAGAGCATGCAGGAAGTACTCAGTAAATATTTATTGACTGAAAGACTGTTACCTCCACTGAGCTGGCCTCAATCACTTCCAACCAATTCTGGGGAATTTATACAGTGGCAGAGAAGTTCTGAATGAGCAGAGAAGTCACCTGTGATCAAATAACCAAATTAATTTTTCTGCCCTTGAGGAAAGAGCCTGTTTTAAATGTGATGAGGCTGCCACCATACTGGATTTTGCTAATCAGTTGTGTTACTTTAAGCAAGTCACTTCCTCTTGCTGGATGTCAGTTTTCTAATTTATAGAATGAGGGGCTTGGACTAGGTGACCTTCAAAGTCTCCCCCCAGCTCTAACCTTCTACTTTCTGATCTATAATCCCGTGGAAAAGCACTGGTGCAGAGTGGGGGCAATTATCCTTAGCCAATAAGACTTAAATATTAAGTTTTGCCCCTGACACATATTGACTGTGTGCCCCTATGCAAGCTATTTATGTAGGCTACACCATAATATTATAAGTTACAAAAAGGTCTGACCTGAATTCATAGAGGTGGTGTCCCCACCTTGGAGTTCCCTGTACCAATGAAATCACAAGTCTACTTCCTTCCCCTTTGACCCTATGATGCCACATTGCATAACTAAGAACTAAATTATGGGGAAAGCCCAGGCTGCTGTTTCTCATTAGACAGCATCCCTGATGACTCCTTCCTGTGAGCTGTCCCCCTGGGAGAAAGGGACAGACACACCAAAAAAAAAAAAAAGAAAGAAAGAAAGAAATTATGTCTGTAGAATCCATCAGGGATGCAGAGATGTAAATTACATCTGTGGTAAAAATTGTTCCCAATGAAAGTAAACATTCCTGTTGCTCTACATTCCTCCAAGTCTACCACCAGAAACTAGATGTTTGTTTTCTATAATTAGTTGTTTGAAAAGATTAAGGTATTGGCAGAAATGAGAGTTGAACTTAAATGGATTCCCACCACCACCCCAAAAAAAATTCTTTTTCTTTCTCTTTGTATTCTCAGTTCTCAGTTATCTACATCTAGTTCCTCCTTGGAGGTATTTTTTATGAAAAGACAATTTACCTATAAGCTCTTTCCCCGGTAACACTTCCCCAACATACAGTTTCCACAACCTCAAGTTGATGCAGCCCTCAAATGGATTCAGAGACTGCAAACTCGGTTAATACCAATTAACAAATATTTATTGAATTCAAGGTCCTGTGTAGGGGGAGAAAGGAGAAAGAGAAAACACAGTTCCTGCCCTCAGGGGCCTCAAAGTCTACTTGGAGGGGAAAAAAATCTCACTAGTAAAAAAAGAGCTAATAATAAAAGAACAGTAAGGACAATAAATGCCCCCTAAGAATTCTAAAAACTCAGCGGTGGGAGAGAACATTAAGGGTTTCCTAGAAAAGGCTTTATGGGTCTTGGGTAGATTCTTAAGGAATGTAATAGGTTCTGAAGAGAAAGAAAGGAACAGGGAAGACATTCTAATCTGAGAGAAGTTACATGTGGCAGTAGCAACTCATCACTCTGTGTTCCCTCTATCTAATATTCTGTCATTTTACAATACCCCAGAGGTAGGATGTGTGGGAAGGCAACAGAAGTCTAGACCTGAGATTTCGTCAGAGTGAAGGTCTCCTCAGAAACTCCCTCCAGATCTGCAACTTACAGCCCCCTGCTTAAGGAGATGTCTGGAATAATGAGATGTCAAATGACATACCCAGCAAAAGATAGCCAGCATTTGTCAGAGGCAGAACTTGAACCCAGAACTTCCTGACTCCAATGCTAACCTTCTAGCCAGTACACTAGGCATACAGAAAAAAAAAAAAAAGTATCAACTGTGTTTTCTCATACTTTAGGAGGATGGAATATTTATTGGGGTGGAGACACTCATTAATGTGCTTGTTGAGCCTTCAATAGACTCCCAACAGGGGTGAACAGTACTAACTTCCTTGAATCCTGAACCTAGAATCACAGAATTCTGTTTAATACATATTTTTCAGCAGAGCAGCATGACCAAAGGCCTGGCAACCTTATGAAGGATGATTTAGAGGGAGGGCACGGATAGCTTTGAGATTCACGACCTTGCAGGTACCTAGAATACAGTACTTTATAAATGCATGGGCCTTGAAATCAGAGAGTACGGAGGCTCAAATCTCACTTAATCGCTGTGTAATGTAAGTCACTTGAACTCCCTGAGCCTCAGTTTCTCCATCTGTCAAATGTGAGGGTTGACCTCTGAGGTCCCTTCTGGCTTTGGATAGATATAGTCCACAAGGGTAGGTAGTGAAGAGAAGTGCCTTTCATATCACACTCCTCTAACACAGTGTCCGAGCTGAGAGGAACCTCAAGGCTTTCACTTTACGGAAGGAGAAACTGAGAACAGGGGGCTTACATCCATTTTTCTCCTCATATCCACTTGGTCAAATGCCCTGTGTTGTATTTTTCTCTCCGTGCTGGGCTCAGCTACCTGAAAACGAACAAGGAGGACTCCCGGGAGACAGCTTCTTCCTACGAATCCCTGAAGCTGACAGCACGCAGTGAGCACCTCTGTCTTCTCAACCGCCACCTGTCCCTACATCGCTTTGGCCTCCGGAGTCACTGCCCTTCGCCCACCGGGGCTCAGAGCTTTTCGCGTGGCGGGCTGAAGGGAGGAGAGGGCGAGGAAGTCCGAAGTCGGCTGCAGGAGGACTGGGAGGACCGCCAGGCCTTCTTGGACCTGCCTGGAGCCATCGTGTACATGCGGGACCAGCGACTGGAGGGCACGCTCCAGTTCCTGGAGCAGAGGGAAAAGCTTCAGTACCTCCTGGCCCAGCAGCAGCTTCGCGGGCTCCGAGTTCGAGTGGAGAGCACTAGAGACCGAGATTCGGAGCTGGAGGAGAAGCAGTCCTCTCCGCCCCAGCAGGCTGCAGACTCCGGGGGGAAAGAGACAAGGCGGGAAGAGAAGCATGCGCTCAGGGAGCCTTGCCCAGAGACAGTGAGACCTCCACTTCTAGTGGGCAGCGACTGCTCAGAGCCAAGGGAGAAGGAGGAGATGATCCGGAATTATGCCCTGGACAAGCCTTTGGACCTCTCCGACTATGGCCGGTGTCGGGAAGGCTCTAGACTCCCGGGCTGGCTCAAATCCCCTAGTTCCCCGGAGACTCGCAGTCCAAGTCCAAGGTTGGGCGAAAGACCTCCAGCACAGAAGAGCAAAGGGATTTACCCACTTCTGGCTCCGGAGACCTTAAGCAAATTTCCAGCTTCCAACCCCCAAGATGTCCGTAGAGGTGCAGATCGAGTTTGCAGCCAGGAGAGAGATGAGCCCCCTGCAACTCTGGTAAGTGCCCAGAACTTGGTGTCTCTTCTCTACATCCTGCCTCTGGAAAAAGCCTTGTTAAGCAACCCGGTGATTGACAGAGTTCAGCTCCCCTTTTAAGTGTCACTCACAAGCCAGAGGGTGGACCAGTTCAGATCGCTGAGGTCTTCAGGCCTGATTTAAGAGTATCCTTTTACCCTAACACCCCCTTCCAGGTACCTACCCACTGCCACTCATCTGCTGAAATAGGATCCCCTCCTCCCCCTTGATTCAGCCTGACACCTCTCCCTCCCTGTTTTGGTCAGCTAGCAGGAATGAGTGATAAACTAATGTCAATGTCAATGCCTAATAATGCTGACAAGTACTTTGTATACTTGGCAATTGGGAACAGATATGTTAAACATATATTTGTGCTTTGATGAGAGACAGAAGCTTAACCAAAGTAAATTGCACAAACATTAATCAAGTACCCTCTATCAATGAATCAGCAAGCTCTATCAAGCACCTATCATGTGCTTTGCACTGTCCAAGATTCTGGCTGCATTAAGCAATCAGGAAACAATCCATTGAAGAGATATGTGTGGTTTGGCTATATCTGCACAAAAGTCAGACCCTATTTAAATAAGATACCAGACCTATGTTAATGAAACTTAAGGTTGCATTTATAATGTTTCTTCCCTACTATATAATGCAGTTGACTCCTTAGTAAGCTCACTGGGCACTAAAACACCTAGTTTTCAGATTGATTGCTATCTAGCCACACCATTGTCTTTTTGTACTTGTGAAGTTGATTTTTTAACCCAAGAATAAAACTTTCATTTATTTTCTAATTATGCTTTATTTTTAATATATCTAGGTTTTTAAATTTTTATTTAATTGATTAATTTAGAGTATTTTTCCAGGGTTACAAAAATCATGTTCTTTCCCTCCCCTCCCCCAAATCCCCTCCCATAGCAGAAGCACAATTCCACTGGGTTTTACATGTGTCATAGATCAAGACCTTTTTCCATTTTCATTTATATTAGTAAAATGCTCTAGCAGTATCCAGGAAGACTTCTTAGGGAAATGGACCTTGAGCTGGAGCCCTGGGAAGTGGGTGGTCCAGAGTTAGAGGAATCTCAGGAGGGAGAAAAAAGCCTGAGGCCCCTGGTACCTGAGCTCCTGGAATCAATCACACTCTAGTCTGAACCACCTGGTGGGGTGGAGATGGCATATGGCAGCTATGATACTGCCCCAGGCACCTTGATGAATGCTAGAAAAACTATTCAGTAACTCCCAGTCTTTTGAAACAAACCTGGGTCAATTTTTTTTTTCTCTAAAACCAAAACAGATTCTTCAGGGCAAGAGCACAGGAGTCCCCAAAGGAGATGCAACCCATCAAAAGTATTTTTTGCCTTTCAAAGAGGCCTCAAGGAGCCTGGCATTGTGCCTTCCAGCAGAGTGAACTTAGCAGCCTATGCCTCAGCATAATCAGCTAAGGCTAAAGAGCTAGCCAACTGGTTCAGACTAGAGTGTGATTGGTTCCTGTCCATCCAGGAGCTCAGAAACCAGGGGCCTCAAGTTTTCTCCTCCTTGCTGAGCTTCCTCCAACCCTGGACCACCCTCACCCCTACAAAGGACTCCAAGCTTAATATCTGTTTGCCTAAGAAGTCTTCCTGGATACAACTCTCTCCCTACCTATTCTGTAAGACTACATTCCAAATCAATCAACAAGCTAGCAGCTGTTCGTTTTTCAAGTGCCAGGTACCCTGCTAAAGCACTGGGGCCACAAAGAGAAGTGAAACAGTTCCTGACCTCAAGGAACTTATAGTCTAATGGAGGGGACAATTCGTGCCAAAATAGGCATATACAAGATGCATACAAAGAAGACATTATACAAGGCATGGTAGGAAAAGAAGACATTAGCACCTGAGGTGGGAACAGGAGAAGAGGGTGAAGACTGGAAAGTCCTCCCTCAGAAGGTGACTGCTTGAGCTGAATCTTGAAGGAAGCCAGGGATTCGAAGAGGCCCAAGAGCAGGAGAACAATCCAGACAGGGGAGGCAACCTAGTACAAAGTCACAGAGATAGGATGTGGAGCATCATTGGAGGGGAGGAGGGGCAGTGAAGAACAGCAAGTAGGTGTGGACCTCAGAGTGCCAGGAGATGCGTAAAATGTAAGGAAACAAAAATGATTGGAGAACACTATAAGGAGTTTTACACACCAGATTACTTTATTCTAGAGGTAATGGAATTTCTAGAGATTTTTAGGTAACAGGCAGCCTTTAATGTCCTTTTTCCCCCCCTATATTATATTCACTTTTCTTGTGTGGCTGCAAACTCTAGAGATAGTCCCTGGGACTTTTACTTCTATGGCTTCAGTATTTGTCAACATTTGTTTAATTGAATGGCACAGAAAATTAATGCTTGTCTGTTACTGAAAGCCAGCCCTTTCCCTTTAGCCATCTATAGCCACTTAGTAAACCTCTATGCAAATCATTGGTTAAAAAATATATATATTTATCCACCCAAGTCCAGGAAGAGATGTCCAGATACTCCCCTGCATATCTCCTTCCAAGATGACATTGGCAAGATGGCTATTTTGGGGGTTTATTCATTCAGTCTATTCTAAATACTTCTAATTGTAGTATCATCTAGTCATGTTTCTCCATCTTTTCCACAAGATGACATGAGACTTTATCAGACACTCTGCTAATAGCTAGGTTAATATATCCACTACATTCTCCTGTCAATAGGCAAGTAATTTTAGTGTGACATGACCTTTTTTAATGTTTTATTAATGCCTTTTGCTTTGTACATCACTATCACTTCATGACAGAGGCCTTCCTTGTAACAATTTAAAACAGAGAAGCAAAATGAACCTGCAGGGTGGCCTCCTCATCTGCCAGGCTATGTAACATGTGGCAACCCATAATCCATCACCTCTCCACTGAAAAAGGGAAATGTGCTTCATTATCTGTCCTCTGGAAACAATATAGGTCATTTCATTTAACACGCTGTTGAGCTTTCTTTTAGCATTTTTAAACTTTATTGAAGTCCTAGAAATAATTTTCCTGGTTCTATTTTTTAATTTTACATTAATTCATACAAGTTTTCCCATACTTTTCTGAATTTCCCCATACTTGTCATTTCTTAAAATGCTTAAAGCATACTTTTAAAAATATTATTTAACAAATAATATTTATTACATTCATTTCCCACAACTTGTTTGGATATTTGTTACCCAATCAATGGGTCCCTAGTTTCTTTCTGTTTTCTTATCATCACAAAAAGGGCAGTTAGGTTTTTTTAAATGACCTCATTTTGAGTACAGCCATTCTGACTCTTCATGACCATGCCTTCTATTTTGAGAGGTCCACAAACCATCCATTTATAATACATTTCAGAATCTTGTCTCAAAGCATCCTTAAGGCACATCACATGGGTGATCCATAGACAAGACAAGTAGCAGGAATGCTGACAGAATGACAGGCTGATACTAGGGAAAACAGAATCTGAGATCAAGGAACTTGGAACACTGTCACCCCATATATGAAGGGCTATCACTCAGATGATAGATTTAACTTTTCTGTCAGGCTTCAGAGGATAGGACTCAGTCTTGATAAAAAGGAAAACCTTATAACAATAAATGTTATCCAAAGATGCCAAGGGCTGCCTCTGGAGGTAGTGGATCTCCTCCATCCCTAGATGTCTTCAGGCAAAGACTTGACCATTTGTTGGGGACATTGTAGGAGAATTCAAGTATGGCTTCAACTATCTAGTTAGGAAAAAAGAGATACACACACACACACACACACACACACACACACACACACACACACACAAAGAACAATGACGTGCTATGGGTATTAACTCCAGGTACCATAAGAGCTTAGAGAGTGGAAAGTTTAGTGTGGGCTAGAGTAATTTTGGGAGATTCAAACTTTAAAGGATGGGTAAAGAATAAAAAAAGAAGCCATTCTAAGTGGAGTTTCTCTCCCCATCAAGCTCCCATTGTGATCCATGTTCCACTGTCATCCAACTGATCCACAAGTTTGTCATGGGATCTAAGACCTCACCCCTTGTAGTTTAGGCCTAGCTTATAGAATAATAGAATTTTAGACTAATCTAATTTATAGAATAATAGAATTTTGCAAAGAGGAAAGTCCTGAGAGGTCAAATAGACCAATTCACTTATTTTACAGTGATGGATACTGAGGCACAAAGTAAAATGTTATGAAGCTAGTCTTGCTGGACTTGGAGTGAGAAGACATGTATTCAAATCCCTGGTCTACTACTTTTTAATTGTGTGATCTTGGACAAGCAATTTAATCTTTCTTAGTCTTAGATTCCTCCTTTATAAAATGAGAATAGCACACGACTTGCCTCATAGGAGTAGCTGAAAAGAAAATGCTTTGTTTTTAAGAGATTTGGAAAAAAGGGGGGAGGGGATTCTGTTATTATGTGGCAGAGCTAGAAAGAGAACCTAGGCCTTTTGACTTCAAGTCTCGTGTTCTTCTTGGCCTGTTTGATCAGCCAGCCAAGTTTTTCCACAACCTGCAACCCCACCCCATTGACATGTGCTCAGAAATCTACAGAACCTGCACTCAGAAGAATCCATGTTCTCTGTCCTTGGGAAGTATATGGGAAGTCCTTGTCTCTCTAACCATGAGACAAGCTTCCCACATACAGGAAATATTAGAGAATTAGATAGTATATGAAAAAGTGTTCATTGCTTGCCACCCTCCTTATTCTCCTTGCTATAATAGCTATGAGACTTAGGGACTGGTTTAGAGACTACCACAGCTAAATGGTAGCTCTGTTGAAAAAAAATAATCCTGCTGTGCCTTAGGGCCTCTAAGTTTCTTAAATTATACACTGTGATTTCTAGACTATTGTATTGATTGTTCTCTAAGTAAGTATAATTTCCTGTGCCTAAAACAGCATCTCATAAGGCTCCTTAAAAACATGGGGCAGTTGGGTAGCTCAGGCCTAGAGATGGGAGGTCCTGGGTTCAAATCTGACCTCAGACACTTCCCAGCTATGTGACCCTGGGCAAGTCACTTAACCCTCATTGCCTAGCCCTTACCACTCTTCTGCCTTGGAGCCAATATACAGTATTGATTCCAAGAGAGAAAGTAAGAGCTTTAAAAAAATATGACCACATCACTGAAAAGCAAAATGACTAAGACCAAGAACCAAAGGAGCATGGCTACACAGAGTTAGAAAATCCCTTGGTGATCATCTAGTCCTTGGAGAGAGAACTTACAAGTCACCCTGGTGGAAAGAGTGGTAGGACTAAAGTCAGAAGACAAAAGTTCAAACCTCAACTTTGCCATTTGCCTCAGTCAATCTGCTTTGTCACCTATAACAATTCATTTTTAAAAATATTTTTTCTATGGTTACATGATCCATGTTCTCTCTCTCCCCTCTTCCCTTGACACTCTCAGAGCTGACAAGCAATTCTATTGGGTTATACATGTGTTATCACTCACAACCTATTTCCATATTATTCATTTTTGTAATAGAGTAATCTTTTAAAACCAAATCATATGCCCATATAAACAATGATAAATCATATGTTTTTCTTCTGCGTTTCTACTCCCACAATTCTTTCTCTAGAGGAGGATAGGATTCTTTCTCTTAAGTCCCTCAGGGTTGTCCTGGATCATTGCTCTTAGTAACAAAGTCAACTACATTTGATTGTGCCATCATGTTTCAGTTACTGTGCACAATGTTCTCCTGGTTCTGCTCATTTCACTCCCCATCAGTTCATGGAAGTCTTTCCAGTTCATATAGAAATCAAGCAGTTACAGTTTACAGCACAATAGTATTCCATCACTATCAGATACCAAAATTTGTTCAGCCATTCCCTAATTGAAGGACACCCCCTCATTTTCCAATTGTTGCCACCACAGAGCTCAGCTATGAATATTTTATACAACCATTTTTATTATCTCTTTGATCACCTATAACAGTTAAGGATTATGACTTGTAAAATTCCATGAAAAACCTATGAAATATCTTATAACAAGGGACAGTCATTGAAATAATATCAAGTATGGGACTAAATACTGTCTGGGTCTGAAGCCCAGGGATTTCCTGCTATGCAATAAGGATTGGGGTGGCAGGAAGATCAGGGAACACTTCTGTAAGTTCCAGTTTGGGGGGGATTCGCAAAGCACCAGAAGTGCTAAGTACTGTTGTCCTCTGTGTCATCTCATAGGAGCAAATGCCTTCCCCACAAGGTCATCATCCCAGCAAGCTAGCTTCAGATGAGGCTGAACAAGAACCCGGAATCAGGCTGCGGTTATCTCTCGGGAAACAAGAAGCAGATGGACAACCAGGTAATCCTACTAATAGTCATCAGAGTAACAAATAAAGGGACACAGCAGACAGATTGCTGGACTGGGAGTCTGGAAGACCTGGGTTCAGAATTCCACCTCTGACACTAGTTGTGTGATCCTGGGCAAGTCACTTAACCTATAGGAGCTGCAGTTGCCCCAAAATAATAACCAATGTTTATTATATAGAGCTTATTATGTGTCAGGTAACTGCTAAGCATTTTATTATCATTTCATTTGATCCTCACAATAAACCTGGGAAAAATGAGACTGAGAAAGATTAAGTGACTTGCCCAGGATCATATAGCTAGTAAGTGTCTGAGGATGGATTCAAACTCACATCTTCCTGACTCCTGTCCTGGAGCTAAATCTACTAAGCCACCACTTGCCTCCAAATTTAAATAATGGAAATAATTATGTCTTCATGACCAGTTGGAGTGAGGTCAAAATGAGATGACAAATGTAAATCTCTTTTCAAATTATTTTCAAATATTGTGGATATGTTAGTTATTTTAAATAGCTTTATTTAGTATATTTATTGGACAACAATAAAAAATTCATTGCTTGGTACCCTTTTGGTTATAGTTCCATTTCCGGGACAGCTCTGCCTCCCTCTGCCAAACCATGATCTTTTGCTAAAATGTAAAACAATTGCTTAGAGGATAGTCTTTGCCACTTACTCCTTAGATGACCATGGACAATCCACCTGTCTTCTCTCTCTGGAACTCAGTTTCTTCAACTATAAAATGGACCAAGTGATCTCTACAGTGTCTTGAAATTTTGATATCCTATGATCCTAAGAAATCTATGCATTAAAGAACTGATATTGATTGAAAGTATCATAGTAATAATAATGTTTATATTTCTGTAGCAATTTATATACATGATTTCACTGGATCCCTTAGAAATAGATAATAATAAGAATTGATTTAGAATTTTCAAGCTCACTGAGTGCTTGTCATATATTATTTCATCTGACCTCACAACCACATTCTAGATACTAGAGGTATTATCCCCATTATAGAGATGAGGAAATTGAACCTCAAAAAGACAGCAACATGTCCAAGGGTCAAACAACATGCCCATGAGTCCATGGTGTTCTTGATCCTAAGTCCACCACTCCATCTGCTGTGGTTTGCTACCTTCCTAGGTTGTACAATTATAATCATCCCCATTTTACAGATGAGGAAGCTAAAGCTCAGAAAAATAAAGTGATTTGCTGAAGGTAGAAAATGGTGGAGTTAGAATAAGAATCTTGTCTCCTGATTTAAATCTAATATTCTTGACAATTATATTACTACTGCATTCATGTCATGGATGAAGTATTAGTAGTGAGTCATGGTCAACCTAGAGGAATATCTGAAATTAACTAAAGTAATAACTACCTTATTCAATCTGTTTATTGGTGATGAAAACAATGGCATAAAGAATAATAGTTCACACATTCACAGAGGATAAGATTCCAAATGACCCTGATAAAATTGAAAAGTAATGCAGGAGTAATATCAGAAAGAACACTGATCTTGGACAAGTTGACTCTTTAAGCCTCTTTCATCATCTGTAAAATGGGAAAAAGAACAAATCTATCTTGCCTGTCTCATGTAGGTACTGGGAAGATTGGATAACAGAGAGGTAAATAAATGTATTTGGAAAGCAATGAGTATTTTTTGTAAGTAGAATTGCTTGAAAAACATAAAGTACTATACAAATACCATGTGACTAGAGGACGAAGATACAACTCATTAAGGGTAGCCTGAGTAGCTTAGCCAGGCTAGTAGGGAGCTAGATCAGATGGCCTTTCAGCTTTGGATTTCAGCATTATGTTATATGACCAAGACTCTAGAATACTCTTTCTGCCTCTCCCATCTTTGAGATTTCCTCCTGTTAGTAGAATCCCCCACGCCATCTGCCTGGATGTCAGGTCATGAGTTGTATCAACACTTAGCAAACTGGGAAATCAGGAAAACTTGACTTTGACTTTCCTAGGTCCCCCTTTCCTAGGTGCTGGGCCTTTGCCCCCTGTTCTCCAGGTGCCCTCCCTCTTCCTATACCAAAAGCCACTCTGAGGAATGGGAATGATATGTCATTTTATACTGAGGTCAAGTGAATGGCAAGTCAATGAGGAAGCTCCTCTCCTGAGTTACAGATTTTCTTTGGTCTGGCTTTATATTTCCCAAGAGAGGGATGAATCCCATTCCAATCTAGCAAGGTGTCTAAAAGCAAAAGGCTGGATTCCCTAAGAGATGGATGGTAGAAGAGTGACTGTAAAATTAGGATAATTATCTCTATCCTGTCTACTTCAGTGTAGATCAGGTGACACTGTGACTAGTAAAGAATACACATTCATTCTAAGACATTTTGCAAACCATTATCAAGATCTATACCCTTACAAGACAGAGAGAAAGGCTGTTATTATTATCCAGATATACTATGAACCTAGAGACTGTATCTGCCATCCTAGCTACATGCAGGGAGAAGCACTGCCAGAGTTGGCATCCCACTAGATGATGACTGTTTGCAGGGAGCAGGGGAGAGCACTGAAACCTAGGAAATAGAATACAAAATAGTCCTCAGTCTTAGGTGCTCCTCTCTCCCTTTGGCTTCTATAATGATGAATCAGGGTACAGAAGGTACTATTTACACGGTTCTTATACAGTATACAAACATTAATTTAATTGTTCATATTTTTAATGTGAGCTACTTGGCCAACGGTCAGTGAATTGACATATTGCTGGAGGAAATGAACCACATCCATATTGACATTCTGGTTATGAAAGAATAATAAGACATAGCCTAGGATAAGGATGACTGGAAAGGGAGGTGGGCTGGTTATGTAGTAAGAGTGAGAGAAAGTAGTCAACATACGCCAGGTATTGTACTAAGCACTGAAGATGCTAAGAAAGGTAAAAGACAATTCTTGCTCTCAAGGAACTCATAGTCTAGTGAGGAAGACAGCATAGAAACAACTATGTACACAAGATACCTACAGGATGCAGGATATATTGGTGATTGTCAACAGAGGAAAGGCATCAGCATTAAGAAGGTGGTGTAGAAAATACTTTTTTTCTTTTTATTCAATTATATGTAGTTTTAAACATTTTTTTGTCTTGAGTTCCATTCTTTGCTGTATGACCCTGGGCAAGCCACTTAACCCCCATTGCCTAGTCCTTACTACTCTTCTGCCTTGGAACCAATACTTCATATCAATTCTAAGACAGAAGGTAATTTTTTAAATTTGAGTTTCTAATTCTCTCCCTCTCTTCTCCTCTCCATGGGAGGGTAAGCAATTTTATATATATTATACATGTGCAGTCATATAAAACATATTTCCATATTAACTACATTATAAAAGAAAACAGACTTTAAAAAAAGAAAAAGAAAGCCTAAAAAAGGTATACTTCAATCTGCATTCAGATTCCATCAATTCATTCTCTGGAGGTAGGTAATAGTTTCTATCATAAGTCCTTTGGAATTGTCTTAGATCACTGTATTACAGAGAATAACCAAGTCATTCATAGTTGATCATCATACAATAACCACTGTTACTGTGTTTTCCTGGTTCTGCCCACTTCACTTTGCATCAGTTTTAAAAAGTCTCATGGGAAACTGAGACTTAAAACCAGGTGAATCAAGACTATTAGCTTCAGTTCTAGGTTCATTTTAGTAATTACTTTGACATTGTAGTTGTCATTGTATATGTAATTGTAGTATAAACTGGCGACAGACACCAAAGGTAATAAAGGGATTTGAAATTTTGCAATCATGATCTTCTGAAGGAGCTCTAACTAGTTAAGCTGAAGAGGAAAAGATTCAAGGGTGATAAAACAGCTGTTTTCCAGCGTTTGACCAAGTGTGCTGGTGCCTTCCTCTAGTCACTGCTTCTAGGAATAAGACTGCTTTGACACTGTTGTTGCAACATCACTCTGATGTAAGCCTTCATCATCTCACACCTGAACTATTGCAAAAGCTGTCTAAAGTCTCTCTCTTCTCTAGTCCATCTTCTACTCATCTGTCTAACTGGCCTTCCTAATGTGAAGATCTCATAATGTCACTCCCTCTTCCCTGTTCAATGGACTCCAGTAATTCCCCATTGCCTCCAAAATAGAATATAAATTCCTCTGTTTGACTTCTAAAGCCCTTCATCACCTTCATTCCTATTTCTCTAGTCCTCTTACATTTTTCTGCCTTCCACATACTCTTCTAGCCATGATAGATGCCATTCCTCCCTCAAACCACTCTAGTCTCTCAACTCCATGAATTTTCACTGGTTGCCCCCTTCCCAGGCCTGGAATTCTGTCTCAGCCCCTGCCTTCTAGCCTCCCTCTATTTCTTCAAGGATCAGTTAAAATCTCACCTTCTGTAAGGAGCCTTTACCAAGCCTCCTTAATGTTGAAGTCTCCCCTCTTCTGGGTATCTCTGATTTATGGTGTAGGTATCCTGTTAATATTTAATTGTTTGTATATTTTCTCCCCATTAAATTGCATTAAATTGTGAGTCAGCTCCTTGCGGGCAGGGGCTGGTTTTGCCCTCCTTTCTATCCCTGGCACATAATACAACACATCATAGGAACCAAATCAATGTTTGTTGACTTAACTTGTTGATTTTTGTTTCAAAAGGAAGACAAGGGCATTTAAAAGGCTGGGCAATTTCCCAAATGAAATCCAGTCTATTCTTCCTGCTACTCAATTCTGGACCTAATTAAATGTCCATCTGTGGTATTTATACTGCCGAACCAACTCAATTGGTAGTTCTTCCAGCTACATATTAACCCGGATAAGAAGTGTTTCTTCATACTCTCAAGGTATTACTGTGGAGATTATTAGGTTGGACTCTCATGAATGGTTGTGAATCTTATTTAGGAGACCCTATAATTGAAGTCAACAAGCATTTATTAAGCACTTCCATTGAAACACACTGTACTAAGAACTACTGTTACAAAGAAAGACAAATAATAATATTAATAAACCCCAGCCCTTGCTTTCAAGAAGTTCCCAGTCTAAAAGGAGAAACAATTTGTAACAACTATGTACAAACAAGATACATATACAGGAGGAACTGGCAGTCATCTTAGGAACTAAAATTAAAGAGAACTGAGAATAACCTTGCAAAAGGTAAGACTTTAGCTAAGACAGTATTTTTTAAATTTTTTTTAAACCCTTACCTTCCATCTTGGAGTCAATACTGTGTATTGGCTCTGTGACAAGGAAATCACTTTTAAAAGACTGATATATATTAATTTAAGGTCGCCAAGGAATTCAGCTATGTAATTCCTTAATGAAAACTCAAGTCAGCAGTCAACCTTTTATGGAGTTTTAATTACAAACAGGAGGAAGAAAGGAATTAGAGATAGAGAGATAGAGGGAGAGAGAAAGGGGAGAGAAGGGAATAGGGCTTAAATACCCCTTCTGTTTAGGCTGGGCCAAACGGCCCAAGCCCTTAGATAGCTGGGGCAATGAAAGGAGATCAGTCCCTATTACTCACGTGACCAAAAATGGAGAAACAGTCTCCCGGGCCCCCACCTTCAGCTTCCTTCAGAGCAAGCTTCTCAGAGCACACCGCAACCACTCCCACAAACTCCTCCACCCCTCCAGTCTTCAGACCCCCCTATCCTTAGGGAAACCATCCAAGTTCCCTCCCCTCAGTCCTCACATCTACCAATCACCTGTCCATCAATTTCCCTGTGCCAATGGAGGCTCTAGCTTAACCCAGGACCTCCCAGAGGTCTCTGGCTTTGCACATGTCTGTTGAAGGTCATATTTTCAAATAATTAAATCTTTGATCCTTTGCTACAGCCCTTTCTAAATCCTGTTAACCTGAGTAGGGTAGAGATTGGAATAATTAAATTTTGATCTAGGCTGCAGCCCTTATTCAATCCTGTTAGGACTGAGTAGGGTGGAGATTGATTACAAGTATCTCCATTGTATCAATTCTAAAATCAATCATGACTCAAAGAAATTCCTGTTCTATGCTTAAGCATAGGTCAAAGTCCTTTCCATTGTTCAGCAAAAGGTTTCTGTCCTAAAGTAATCTTAAGAAGGGAGGAGAAGGAACCTCCCATGCCAATGGGGTTCACATTCCAATAGTCAAGACCCACTATCAATAGGAAATTTTTCAAGTATGAAATTTCCCAATGATGAAATTTCCAACATTTATAAGTCTAAGAAATTTTGAGGTTTACAGCTCCAAGGCAGAAGAGTGGTAAGGGCTAGGCAATGGGGATCAAGTGACTTGCCCAGGGTCACACAGCTGAGAAGTGTCTGAGGCCAGATTTGAACCTAGGACCTCCCATCTCTAGGCCTGACTCTCAATCCACTGAGCCAGCTGCCCCCTTTTTTAATTTTTTAAATAAAACTTTTACCTTCTGCCTAGGAATTGATATTAAGCGCTGGTTCCAAGGCAGAAAAGTGGTCGGGGCTAGACAATTGGGGTGAAGTGATTTGCCCAAGGTCACACAGCTAGGAAGTATCTGAGTTCACATTTGAACCCAAGATCCTCCCATCTTTAGGATTGGCTTTCTTTCCATTGAACCACCTAGCTGCCTCTTGTGATAAGGGATTGAAATGTTTGCAATAACCTTTCCATCCTTTATCACACTCTTTTAACTAATACTTAAAAAAAAAAACAGGAGGAGGGAGTGAAAAGAGAAAGAGAATTCCAGGCAAAGGGGACAGCTAGTTAAAAAAAAATATGGAGTAGGGAATTAGAAGGTCTCGGCTGAGGAACAGCAAGGAGGGCAATGTCATTGGATCACAGAGGGTATGGGGAAGAATTAAGATGTAAGAAGACTAGAAAGGTAGAAAGGGGTCAGGATATATAGGGTTTTGAATGCCAGAATATATTTTACATTTGATCATGGTGGTGATCCCTCCCCTGGAGGGAACCAACACAACTGGAACTAGAATACGGAAGTAGGGATAATGTGGAATCATTTGGCTTTTCAAGCAGGGTGCTGATACGATCACTCTTTGGGAAGTCATTAGGAAGACTTATTTGACAACTGAGAGAAGGGGAGGTTAGAGGCAAGGAGACCAGCCAGCAGCTTATTTTAATAATCCAGACATGAAATTATGGGTATCCACTCTAGGGTGTTTATAGTATCAATGGAGAGAACATGAATTATCAGTGGAGACATTGTCAAAGGTGACAGAATCAATGGAGAGGAGACTATAAAATGAGAAGTACTTCAAATTTAAATAGTTTGGCAATAGATTTGATAGGGGCTTGGGGCATTGAGAGAAAGTGAAGACTCAAGGATGATACCTAGATGGTCATCCTGGGTGACTGAGAGGATAGAAGCACTTTTGGTAACAGGGAAGTTAGGAAGGAAGAAGAGTTTTGTGGGGGAACATGATGAATTCCATTTTGGACATGTCATGACATAATAACTATTCTACCCCAGATACAGAAGCAATGAGAGGAGAACCTTCTGTATGTCGAGTGGACCCTACTTGGAAATAGGCTTACAGAAGGATAGAGATAAAGGTTACCATCCAGCATAGCCTGCAATGGTGAGGGGATCATTCAAACTTCACAAGCACAAGAACAGAGAGATATAGTCTGAGATATAGAGATATATGACATATGACATATAGATATAAATATGTCAGATAGATAATAGTCTGATTGAAAATTGAAATAGGTAGTTTTGTGGACTACAAGCTCTATATGAGTCAACAATATAATGGGGGAACTAAAAAGTTAATGCATTAGCTTTGGGTTCCATTAAGATAGGCATTGGGAGCAGCTTGATGGCTCAGTGGATTGAGAGTCAGACCCAGAGACAGGTGGTCCTGGCATCAAATCTGACCTCAGACACTTCCTAGCTGTGTGACCCTAGGCAAGTCACTTAACCCCCATTGCCTGGCCCTTATCGTTCTTCTGACTTAGAACCAATACCCAGTATTGATTCTAAGATGGAAGATAAAGGTTAAAAAAAAAGACAGGCATAGCTTCCAGGAAGAAGATGATAGCACCTTCTACTGTGCCCTGGTCAGGTCACTAGAGTACCCTGGGCTCTGTGGCTTAAGAAGGACATTGGTAAGCTTTGGACTGTCCAGAAGAGAGAAATTAGGATGGTGAAGGTCTTGAGTCCACTTTATATGAGGATCAGTTGAAGAATGTTTAGTCTGGAGAAGAAAAGCCCAGAGAGACATAAGAGCTGTGGTCAATTATTTCAAAGACTGTCATATGGAATAAAAATTAGACTTATCCTGCTTGACCTAGAGAGGTTCCCTGATTCTCACCAACTACTTGTTGGATCTTTTACAGTGGAGATTTCTATAGTAAATGATTCTGATGAAGTTAAAGACTGTTGTTGCAATGAAATAGGATGGGGACCTGAAGAGTTGACCTTGTAAGCCATTATTCACTAAAAGCAAGAGCCTGACTTTCTTTCTCATTCCTTACAGATACCAACCATATGGAGTCCACAAAGACAGAGTCTGATGAGCTGGATACCTCAGACAGTGAGGTTTGTACCTGCCTCCTGGGACTTAGGGATACCAAAAGGGAAGAGAGTTGAATGAGAATGACTTGGGAAGATAACATGAAAGAAAGGATGGAACCAAGCAATAGATCTGAAGCCAGAAGAACAGTTCAGATCCCAGCTCTGTAACCCTGGAATATTTACCCTTTCCAAACCATAGTTTATGGTTGGACTCCTTGATCTCTAAATTCATCTAGCTCAAATTTTCTAATACTATGTCTTGGGCTAAAGGGTACTCTGTCCTGAACTAAGCAATGTCTCTCATCTGCTCCAGGTGGCTCCTAATTATGACCCAGAAACCAAGCAAGAAATCCAGGGAGAAGACCTCAGGTATTTTTGTGTAAAGGATAAAATACAGGGATTGCCCAAGAAACGCAAACGTGAACAAGATCCATGGAGTAAAGGTATAAGGGAAAAGGGCCAAGTGCAGAGAGCTGACTTCCCCAAGCGAGTAAAGAGCATTATGGAAGAGAGAGGAGGGGATCAGATGGGGAAAGAAGAGCTAGGCCTCAGGTGCAAATGTTATTTCTGGTTTCTAATCATGTTTGAATTTACCCTATAGAGATTCTGGGTATGCTTATTATCTGCCTGCTCAAAGGTATGGCTAAAACCACCTGAATCACTGTGAGGCAGCCCAGCATGCATTGTCAACTGAATCCTGGGCCAGGGCTGAGGAGTTCAAACTTCATCAGCTATAAATCACTTTAAGCAGAGTCTATCCCCTTTGGTAGAATATAAATGCTGTGAGGAAAGGCACTGTCTCACTTTTGTGTTTGTGGAACTAGTATATAGTAGACCTCTTAATAAGCACGTGCACTGGAGATACACACTGCAAAAACAAGACACACCCAATCCTCAAGGAAACTGCATTCTACCAAGCAAGACACATCATGCCAGGCTGCCCTTTCTCTTCCCTGGGTCTCAGTTTCCTTACCTAGAAAAGAAGTTTTGCCTGAATGATTACTTCCACCTGGAGGGATATAAAGTATTATGGAAGGGAGGGAAAAAATGGATGGAAATAATCTTTCTAAGACCAAAACGTCAAGGCATCAAAGAGATTTATTGTCATCACTGCTACCATTACCCTGCTCTGTAACAAAGGTTCCAAATCAAGTGTCAGAAACTATTGTCGTCCCTTCCCAGAAGTCTGGGGCCCAGACCCTGGGCTTGATGGATTAGGATCTAAACTTCCATTTAAAAGCGGAAGAGCTACAGAGGGCAAAGCCTGACTGTTTGTTCCCACCGCATGAAGTTCATGCTGCTCAAACATTTGCCTAGGGTGATACTATTGGGGTTTGAGTTCCCTGTGATAAGACACGGTCCCCTGTACATTGGGAACCCCACGTATCTCTCCAGCCCAGGGAACTTCCTGCTAATGGTTAGCCACCCAGGCTTGGTAACCAGAGTTCTAAAAGGGCCCTTTTTCACACATAAGCTAATATATACGAGTCCCTCAGTGTTTATCCAAGCAATACCCAGAAACATGGATTGACAGCAGAGGCCACACACTCCACAATAAGCTATTGACATTTGGAGAAAGCTTTTATGCAACTTCTGTTTATTTTCCAGACCGGCTGTAGCAGTTGGACTTTCCAACAATGGCATGGGTTGTACAGCTATTTCCTACTGGTGAATAAGCAGAAAATTGGCCTTGATAAGACCAAGCTTTGAGCAGTCCCGAGCTCAGTGGCCGTATCCTGCCTTGTCATGCAAACCAGATGTTTTGCAGAATGATACAGACGAGCCATGAGGGGCCGTGGGTAGGGAAGCTGTGGGTTTATTGAGCCAGTTTTTTGCTTTGGTACAATTCAGGATGGGATACCGACAAGATATTCCTGGTTCAATCTGGGAAATCTTGGTCATGATGGAGTTTCTTGATTGCACAGTGATAGCAATTGGGGTCAGCCTCTGATGTGGGGTTACCCTTTGACTTGCTTATAACTCCCCTCTGAGTATTTGAAGTATTTTCTTTTGGGGTCCAGATGGGTATTTTTCATCAGTGAGGGTAATTCCCAGTTTGGAAACATCCTCCATTGGTAGAGATGAACAATTCATCAGTAACCTAGAAAACCTAGTAATCCTAGAAAGCTTCCAGGGGCAATGACAAATTATATGATTTACCACCCAGCTTCTATGGAACAGGGACAAGATTTTAATATAGAGTAGCTCTCAATCTACTACCTCTTATTTGCTTCTCATTTAAACTAAATATTATTAAGAGAAAAAGATAATTGGGTACCACCAGGTAGGATTCCCATAGAGCTAGCTTGACATATCCCCTGAAAACCGCACCATGAAGCAGTGTCCCTGGGCCCAGGCCACGGCTGCTCCTTCTTGCTGAGGAAGGGCCCATACCATGTCCTTAGCCACACAAGCCCCTAGTATGTGCCCCCTTGCACTATGAGGGAGTCTTCTC
Source organism: Monodelphis domestica (assembly GCF_027887165.1). Taxonomy (NCBI): domain Eukaryota; kingdom Metazoa; phylum Chordata; class Mammalia; order Didelphimorphia; family Didelphidae; genus Monodelphis; species Monodelphis domestica. Next base: position 485,086,930 of record NC_077227.1, read on the forward strand.
TAATGTCTTACCAACAAGCATTCTTCACCATTTCCCTGGTTATAAGGGACTCTGGAGTCAGGAGCTGTAATTAAATTCTGAGGTAACCACAGACATGGAAGTAGATGCCTTCACCCTGAGACAGAGGGGCCCTGGCTTGCCACACAGGAAGCATAAAGAGTCAGCAGATGCCACTAATCCCCTAGATACATCTCCAAAGTTAGGCAAACCTTCAAAAAAATTCTTCCTGCACAGACACCCTAGACATATAGCAGCAGAAAAATAAATGCTAACTGCCCTACACCTCTTATTCCCTAAGTGGCCAGGGGAAATTATTACTTCTCTACATCATGTAAATCAATAACAGGGCTCACTAAAAAGACTCTCAATCTGGGATTGAGTAAGGATGTCCCTTACTCCAAAAAAGGGAAATTTTATGATAAGGAGGAAAACAAGTTACCTAAGCCAATGGAAAATTAGCCTGGGCCTAGCACCAAAGGGACAGGCCCAACCTCCAGAGAAAGTACCTCACTATGTTTTTGGTGGCCCCAAGGGCTTTTTTGACAGCAAAACTATCATTTATCCAAAATCCAAATAACTAGAAAGTTCAGATTGGATAATCTGACTATATCAGGAAGGGACTAAAAGAGTCATCTAGCCCAACCTAAGACAAAGAGGTTAAGTGACTTATCCAGGGTCACCCAGAAAATGGCAGAGGTAGGTCTTCTGATTCTGAATCCAGCATTATTTCCCACTATATTAGGTTGCTTTTGTGTGTTTTGTGTGGTCTTTAGAAAGATGACCTTTGGAATTATTCTTTGTCTTTGCAATTATGCAAAGAAAAATGACTTGTTTTGAGTAGAGTTTAAACATTGAATGGGTTTTCTTGTCATCTCTTTCTTTGGAAACTTACCATACAATTGTCCACATATCCAGCCCCCAAATTTGGAACTGATATCCAAACTAAGGCAATAAAACCAAATCCAGACCAGACTGACTTAGTACATTTGAGGGAAGGAGATTTCTGCTCTGGTCTGGGCTGAATTTAAAGGCCTCTCAGGACTCTCCCAGCTCTAAAATGCAAAGATTCTACTGTTCCTTTCTTCCTCTTATACTCCTACCTCAGGAAAATACATTGCCCTGAGTCAATGCTTCCATCCCTGGACAGTTTTTAAAGCCCTTCCAGAAATGGCTGCCTCCCCAATTCAGAAGACTTAATGATGCTTATTGGCTGGAAACATGGAACTAAATATCTGGTTGCACTTCTCAAAAGGATCTCCTCCACAATGCTTGATATTCTTTATACTTTTCTAGCCTTAAGTGGTACCAGTTATGAAGCTCTTTAAGTTAACAAGCCTCCTATCTTCAAATACTCGTGGAAGAATTGGATAATAGATCATTCACAACTTAGCAAGACATTATCAAAGGCTTTTCTCCTGATATTTGGCTGAGTTTCTATTTAGAGAGTCTAGGAGTTGTGACTGAGGAGGTAATTTGAAAAAATAGAATAGTGGAAACGGTGAGAGAAGACAGTCCTAGGTAGGTTGCTTTGGAGTAGCAGAAAGCCCAGGACTTCTGGAGAATGGAAGGTGGGGGTTGCCAGACAGTAGAGAAGGTATGTGACAGGTACCTGCTCAGCAATTTGCTTGGGGAAGACCCTGATTTCAGATCTGATTTAGCTTAGCATCCAATCTTCCCAGTGTCTCTCATATATGATGACCCACATAACCCCTATTCTGAACGATTCCACTTACCCTGATGTTAATTCCAGTGTCTGGTTCTTGTTTGCAGTAGCCAAGAAGTCACCAAGAGGAAGGAGGAGACTGAAAGGGGTCTCTGCTCCAAGTGAAGAAGAGGGAAGTCCAAAGGAAGAAGACAATCCCAGCCCTACTTCAAGCAATGGGACCTCAGAAGAGACATCTATGAGTGGGCCATGAATGGGAATTTGGGAAATTTTGTTTCTATAAAGATACAGAAAAAGCAACTTGACATAAAATGGTCAAGTGACCAAGTCCAGCATCTCCAGACCCAAAAGTGCCAGCAATCTCGGACTGTGTGAGTTCCATCCCCTCTGGATTTCAGTATCACTACACACTTCTCCCAAGGGAACAGAGAAAGGTTAGTAGAGGGCATTATGAATACTTGGTTTGTAGGAAGGAAAGGATAAGCAGAGTAAATCTTAACTAGTCCTAAAACACAAACCAGCTCAGCAAAAAAGAGATGGCACAAAAATTCAGTAATACCGCTGGCCTCCATCCTTAAGTAAAATGAAAACGACCAGTCTTTGATTGTAAACTCTGAGGACTATGAGCATATAACAGGGAGATTCTTGTGTGAAGAAGAAACAGTATGATAACTGAGCAAAGAGCATTAGGAATAGAAAGGTCTGCAAAGGATGTATGAGACTCAACCCTTCTCTCAAAGTAGAGAGCTTTTTTTTCCACCAACATCTATGTCCAGCCTTCAGGGTGCTGAAGATTTGGAGTCTAATTCATGGAATCAGTAATTAGAGTCTTCTCTTCCCTTAGGGAAAAGTCAAATAGCAATTGAATGGATTTGGGAGGTAGATGGTCCAAGGCTTCTGACTAGGTAAATCTGAGACAGAAAAAGAAAGGAGAAAGAAAAGAGAAGAGAAAGTGCTGCTATTCACATCCCTGCTATTCTTTGAGCTTAGAGACACCCATCTGCCTTCCTCTCAGAGAAGAGAGTCAACAAGAGCATAGTGGCCACTGGTCAGACATAGAGATGGCTTCTGGCTCCAAAACTTCACCATCATTCTACAAGAAAAGGATCCTATGACAGCATCTGAGGCTGCAATTTGCTCCTCGCACCTTATTGATTCTACCAACTCTCAATTATCCAAAGGTACTATTTGAGAGTAGAGACTAATAAAATCCACAGAGTCCAAAAGCCTCATTGAAGCCAACAATTTAGACTCTCTCCCATAAAGTCAACAAGTCTTGATTATACACCTTCCATGTGCGTAGTAATATTCATGGCCCTGTGCTAGCCTACATTCTAAGAGAGACATAAGACAGGGGCCTTACCCTTAGGAAGCTCATCGTCTGACTGGTGAAACAAGACTCATGTGGGGGGAAAAAGAAAGAATCAAGATACAATACAATTTCATTTCAACAAACTAAAGGCTAAACTATGTGGTGTGGGCTCTAAGGAGTGCAATGGAAGGCAGGTTAATGAGGGCTGGAATTGTTAGATAAGTTTTCAAACCTACAATGAAAACCACAATGTGATGGTTCATCTCCTTGGCCAAAAAAAGAAGTTCTTATTGATGAGAGCTGCATTTCAGAGGATTTGGGCTCCCTGGATTTTTATATTGGCCAGATCTTCTACCCTCATTTTTGTTCTCCGAACCTCTCAGGAACTCTATCACAGAAGGCAGAGAAAGGGTTCAGTCAAAGATGATCCTGAGGGGTTTGTGCCTGGAAGCCTAGGAGGATGAAATACCACCAGGTGAAATTGAAAAGTTAGGAAGAGGGTCAATTTGGGGGAAGGGAGAGAAATGATGAGTTCAATTTTGGATTTGTTGAGTTAGAAGTGCTAGCAGAACATCTTGGTATAAATATGCAAGAAAGTAAAGAAAGTTTCCTCACTGGAGATCTTCCAACAAAAGTTAGATGACCATTGATTAGGCATTTAAAACAAGATTATTGTTTGGTTATGAATTGAACTAGACAACCTCTGAGTTCCACTCTAAGTGAAACTCTGTGATTTTGTTTGGAATGGGGTATGTGGTACCCAGATGTCTCTGATTTGAGGTAAAAAAACGTGAGTTTATTAAAAAAAAATTACGTTAAGAACTAAATTTTGTTATACAAAAAAATCGCGTGGATTTCTAATTACAAGAAACCTCTGAAGTCACCTCATGTAGTCCCAAAACAAACCACAACCCTCTTTTCTACTACAATCCTGACAAGGGATACCCAGCCTTTGCTTGGACACAGTCTTCTAAAGAGAGGTTAAAGTGTTCTTGTGTATTTAAAAATGATTTGGTTTCAAAAATTCAATTTGCATGTAACATTTAAGCAACAGTTCTTTTGTGTAGATGAAAGGTCTCCTGTAAATAGCAAAAATTGGGGCAGCCAGGGTGCTGAAATTGAAAAAAAAAAAAGCCTAGCCTGAATTCTACACACTTTAAGAAGTTGGGTTTTTTTTCTCATAGTCTAGGTCTACCACCTAGTGGGGAAGCATGGTAATACTATAGTTTACAAAAGAAAGATGGCAAGAGAGAAAAGTCATAGACCAACTAATCAGACAAGACTTACAGTTAATCAGAAAGGGGAATCAATAGATAAAATGCACTTAATTCCAAAAAATGGTGGGCATTAGACAGTAATTCTGGGGTTTTTTTAATTAATCTTCCTGGTCCCTAGGCTTGGAGGATATCCAAGAATCCTCCTTGTTGAGCATTTTTCTCAATTCAAAACACTGTGATATGAAACTCAATTCTGCACTATGTTCTTACCATTGAAATGATGTGAAAAGTTTTGTGAAAATAAAATTTCAAATGGAAGTCAGTGTGATTCCTAGAATCTCCAGGTTGGAAGGAATATTACAGGCCACCAACTTCATCCTCCCATTCCATATGAGAGTCATCTCTGACATGTCCAACAGTAGCTCATTCAGTCTTTGCTTGAATACATCCAGTGATGGGAAGGGCAGTATCCCAAGAGTCAGCCCATTCCATTGCTGGTCCCTTATGGTGGTTAGAAAGCTCTTCTTTATGCTGAAACGAAATCTGCTTTCCTGTGACTGCCACCTCTCTGTATAAGTCTTGTCCTCAAGAGCTACACGGAATGTCTACTTGCTACCTTTTCCAATGGAAAACCTTACCTTCCTCTACCAGATCTTGATAAATCAAACCAAAAAATAAATAAGAAAGAGGTGAGTAAATCTTGGGAAAAAATAGAGTTAATAGATATATGGAGAAAAATAAATAGGGACAAAAAGGAATACACCTTTTCAGCAGTACATGGTACACTCACAAGATTGACCATGTACCAGGGCATAAAAACATGGCAAACAAATGCAAAAAAGCAGAAATAATAAATGCAATTTTTCATATCATAATTCAATAAAAATTATAATTGTCAGAGTACATGGAGAGGTAAATCTAAGGAAAAGCCTTCAACTATCTGAAGGCAGAAATGCAGTGTGGGAGGAAGAACAATAGATTTTGAGTCAAAGGATTTGGAATTGAATCTCAGCTCTATTTAATAACTATATGACCCTGAGAAAATCTATGGGCCTCAGTCTTCCTCGTAAAAAAATGAAGAAATTGGATATGATAACGTCTAAGATTTATACTAGCTCCAAATCTATGAGCCAATGTTCCTTACCCTATCTGCCAGGTAAACACTTCCAATTCCTTCAAACCTTCTTGCTATGACATGGTTTCTAGTGGCCTTCTTCACCATCCCAGCCACAATTATCAAAATTTACCAGTGTCCTTTTGAAAATATGGTATCCAGAACAGAATTTGAAACTCCAGTGGTAGACAAACAAAAGCAGAAGGCAGCAGAGCTTCCCTCATTTGAGAAACAAATAAGACTTCTTTTAATACAGTCCAAGATAGAATTAGCTTTTTTGGATGTCACAATACATTTTGGGAGCAGGAAGGAAGAACTTTGAGAGAGAATGACCTAGTAAGAAAATGGAGAGGGATTTCATGTTATTTAGTTTCATGATATGACCAAGGTTAAATTCAATCCTGACAACTCACATCACAAAGATACATGTCTTCACACACACCAGGCTATGGTTTTCCAAAGCAGGTGGTGCACCTTCTTTCTCTTCTTCATCTGGATTTCATCAGAGTAGCTCCTTGTAGAATAGTCTCCCTTCAGTCAGTTGTGAAGAAAACTGAATGGGTGGGATTAGATGGAGCTGGCACTGATAAACATGGGCAAAGATGGAATGTCTTTGCTCCTGTACCTATCAAGAGATACTTGTAACAGCATGCTCTGAAGGATGGTGACCAATTTTTCTGGGAAAAGGTCTGAAGACCTTCAGATCCATTGGAGCCTGCTTGGAAGATATAGTCAGGCTATTCACATCTTCAGCTAAATTCCTTCCTATGCCCTGCACTCTCCTAGACACGAAAGGGAAACAAACCAAAGATGGGACCTTATACTCATGGAGATCAAAGCACAAACATCAGAGTTGTTTATATAAAAACATGGCAAAACATCAAAATATCACAACTAAAATTAATTAAAATGTACACATAAGAAGTACTAACTTAACAGACACTCTAATAAAGGCAAAAGTATAATGTGAATCCTGTTGGTGCTGTGAGAAAGCTTTGATTTATGGTTGCATTGACCAAAGAAATCATCACCAAGTGACAAGTATGTGGATGTTGGGGCTCTCCATACTTAGTGAGGGCAGTCCTTGGAAAACCAACATATTCTGTGGTCAAGAGAGTATTCAAAGCCTTTCCAATATGGTAGAAGTCACTAGAGCTTGGGCTCTGCTGGTATAGCCTTATAATACCAGAAATAAAAAGTAAAAAAATCTAAATACATATATAGTATATTTGTCACAGAAAATCATGCTTTCAGAATAACCACAATTGCAGGCACTTGGTACAGTGGGAAGGGGATTAGATTTGTAGAAGATCTAGGTTCAAATCCCTGATCAGTAATATATTATCTGTGTGGCCTTGGTCAAATCCCTTGACTTCTTTGAGCCTCAATTACCTCATTTGTAAAATGGAATTGAACTCAATGACTTCCAAGGTTCCTTCCAGCTCTAAATCTATCATGTGATCCTATTGCTCCAAAAACGATGGACGGACACGTGGTCAGTAAGTCAACAAACATTTATTAAGCACCCACTATGTGACAGGCACTCTGCTAAGTGTTGAGGATGGAAAGAAAGGTAAAAGACAGTCCTTGCTCTCAAGCAGCTCACAGTCTAATGGGGAAGACAACATAAAAACAACTCTGTTCAAATAAAATATGTACAGGATAAATTAGAGACTGTCATTGGAGGGAAGGCACCAGCCTTCAGGGAGATTTGGGCAAGGCCTGCTGTAGAAGATAGGGTTTTAGCTCAGAGCTGAAGGCAGCCAGGGAAGTCAGGACACAGAGATGAGAAGGGAAAGCCTTCCATGCATGAGAGACAACTAGTGAAAATACTAGGAGTTGGAAAATGGAGTATATTGTTCTAGAATCAGCAAGAAGGCCAGTGTCACTGGATTAAAGAGTGCATGCAGGGGACAGGGAAGGAGATTATAAGAGTTAAAAAGACTAGAAAGGTGATAGTGCAGGTTATAAAGAGCTTTGAATGCCAAAGTATTTTTATTTGATCTTGAAGGTGATAGGGAACCACTAGAGTTTGTTGAATGGGGGAATGGCATGGTTAAACCTGCATATTAAAGATCGCTTTTATATCTGATGGAGGATAAGCTAGAGTAAAGACATGAGGCAGGTGGACCAGTCAGTAGCCTATTACAATAATTCAGGCATGAGGTAAGTAAGAAGGGCTTGAACAGGGCAGTGGCAGGGTCAGTAGAGAGAAGGGGACATATGAGATGTTACAAAGTTAATAACTTTAAGTCTTGGCAACAAATTTGATTATGGGGGTGAGGGGAGAGTGAGAAGTTGAGGATGATACCTAAGTTATGAATCTGGGTGCCTCGGAGGATAATGGTGCCCTCCACAGTAAGACATTTGGAAGGAGTGACTTTTGAGGAAAGACAATTTCAGTTTTGAACAAGCTGAATTTAAAACTCCCATAGGACAAAGGGTTCAAGGTGTCTACTAGGCAGGTGGAGGTACAAGCCTGGAGATCAGCATAGGACAAATGGATTTGAGAATCATCAGCCTTGAGATGATTGTTGAATCTGTGGGAGCAGATGAAATCAGCAAATGAAAGAGTACAATTAGAAAAGAGACAGAGCCCTGGTAACAGGCATGAAGTAGATGAAGCTCCAACAAAGAAGAGTGAGAAGTGATCAAAGAGTTGGGAGAAGAGTCCAGGGAGAAAAGTGTCCCCAAAACCTAGATAAGGTATCAATAGGCTATAACAGGTCATCAACAGTAACTTGTATGTAAAATGTAAAAGCAAAAGTCTTCATTAAAGCCCAAAAGGAATCATGTAGGTGGGAGCTGGATTGCCTATTTGGGAAATGTTAAAAGAACCAGAAGTCCTTTGGTGCATAGAACAGAGTCTCTTTGGAGGATTTATAGCTAAACAGACAGATGAGAATTGCACAAAATGAAAAGGTATGGAGAAGTTGTGAGCTACACAAATCAAAGAAATAGTTACACCAATAGCATCATGGATTCACTGAAGCATTGAGGTATCTATAGGCTGAGATCCAGAGAATCAAATGTCATTCCCACAGTAGAAAAGTAGCCAGTCTTTGCAAGGGGAAAAGGACAATTGGACCTTCTGGCCATGAAGAGATCTTCATCTGGGATGTAATGACCAAATCCATTTTGAAGGTCTAAGGATTACCTGACTTGGTCATTGCCATTTGGGACCATTTTGTCTTTCAAGAAAAAGTTTTTTCTTTGTAAAGATGCAAACACAACTACCAGCTTCCCCCACAGGTCCATAACTTGAAAACAACCTCTATTTTCCACAATCCAGAGCCACCACAGGACAGTGGGAGATTTCCAGAGAAATCCACAGAGCTGGGAATTTGAGGTTATGAGTAAAAAAGGGCTATTCCCTAATAGCAAATCTTGAAGAGTTTTGCGCCAATCTTCAAAGCACATACAGGAAGTTTTACCCCGAGTGATGAGGAAGCAATTGCAACAAAGACCTCCTAAAAGCACAGAACACATCTGGTCCTCTCTGACTCACCAAAGCTCCCAGAAGCAACGGAGTCATGATCAGTGAGGCCAGGGAGCTAATGAGGGTAGTCCAGTGGGAGTCGGAGCCTAGAAGGCAGGGCCCCTAAACTGTCATTAACTACACAGGCCAGTTTTAAATTGAAGAGATTAGAAATATTAACGGTCAGAAATCTCAGTTATAAAAAGAGTATAAGAACCAAAACAAAAGCAATGAAACTATGAATTCCACATAAGGAAAACCAAACAGATGCTAGGAATGATCTTATATTGCCAGAGTCTAAAATATGGTTTTCATGTTAGACTTTTGGTTTCATACAAGTCATTGTTCCATTTGGTTACTCACTCCCATACTACAGCCTGGTGTGTAGATTCTTAAATTCTTCTTAGATCCTCTTTAACATCTTTCCTCTCCCGGCAGGTCCCATGTGATCTATCTCATCTACGCCTCAGTTATCCCATCTAGTAAATAACAACAATAAGGTCAACTCTTTCTTCCATTTACAAAGTTACTATAAAGACAAATGAGATGCTAACCATTACAGCACTTTGAAATCTTTGGAAGAAAGGTTTATAAACAAAGCAGGACAACAATGAGTGCAAATATTCCTCTAAATTCCTTGTTAAGTGGTTCTTCAGTGAGTAGAGTGTGCTCTTGAAAGGTTAGGGTATTAGGTCACTCAGGAGGGCATTACCTTAATGGAAGCAAAGATTCATCATTAGGTCCTGGACCTTACTGATCTGCATAACCCACCACCAAGGATGGCCTCTCCCCTTACTTTCCTTTTCCCTCACTCTCTCCCTAAATCTTTGGGTAGCCCAGACCCCTTCCTACAAAGTCACGCAGGAAGCCTACTCACATTGCTGGAATGATCTGGAAATTCCCAGCTCTAATTCTTTCAGTGAGATGGGGCATCAAAAATCATATATGCTGCCTCTACACCCTCCAGACCCCCTAACACTCATCTGGCTTGCTAGACCTTGCCATTTGTCCTACTGCCCTTAGGATTTCTCAACCTTTCCTTATATATGCTCTGCAGTTGAATTCTCTTTTAGAGTGTGAGCTCCCTGGGAGCTTTTTCCCCAGAACTAAGCAAAGTGCTTGGCACATTTGTTGTTCAGTAACTCCAGACTCATAGGTCTCTTCATGGCCCCATTTGGGGTTTTCTTAGCAAAGATTCTAGAGTGATTTGTCGTTTCCTTCTCTAGCTCATTTTACAGATGATAAAACTGAGGTAAGCAGGGTAAAGTGACTTGTCCAGAGTCACACAGCTAGTCAGCATCCCAAGGTCAGATTTCAACTCAGGTCTTCCTGACTCCAGGCTTGGAGACTTATCTTACTGCTTAGCACATAATAAGTGCTTAATAAAGTCATTTTCATTCATTCATTCATTCTTTCTCTCATTCATGCATGCATCAGATACCCAGAAGCTTAATTGCTTCCCTCAAAGCTGGTCCAAGGGTCTTTGTCTTTAGTTATACTTTATACCCTAAACTAAATATCCACAATTCATAAACCTAGGAGTATATTGATAAATTATCAATAATAGACTTTCAAAAATATACATATGCAGACACAGGTAAATTTAATCTGTATTAACATTTTCTCTGGCACTTTCTTAAGTATGGACAATAAACAGAAAGTCAAAACCTGGTTTGCAAAGTTTGCTTTCTGAGGTATAAATATTCACACTGAAAATTTAGCAGTCAACCCTCAGGAGCCTATATACTTTCACTCCAGGACACTCCTGCATCATAACATGCAAGTCCCTGAGACCAGTGAATTTTCCTGGACCACATTAGCTTGGCTTCCTAGACTCAGATCTGCCACACCTCAACCATAATTACCTGTGCTTCCTGTCTCTGTTCCAAACATCCACCTTCCTTCTCCTTGTTTCCAGATCATAGGGCAGTGCTCTCTGGGGTTTAATTATAAAATTAAAAAGAATATAAAAATTCAGAATTAAAATGAGTAAGGTCATTAGTAAAGCACAGAAATGAAGACCACTTTGTCCTAACTCTAAACTTCTTTTCTTTTTTTTTAAACCCGTACCTTCTGTTTCAAAATCAATACCATGTATTGGTTCCAAGTCAGAAGAGTGGTAAGGGCTAGGCAATGACTTGCCCAGGGTCACACAGCTAGGAAGTGTCTAAGGCTGGATTTGAACCTCCCATCTCTAGGCCTGACTCTCAGTCCACTGAGCCACCCAGCTGCCCCCATGACTCTAAACTTCTTAATTTACCCTGCTGGATAATTCCCCAGGTTTAACCTGTTTCCAGATTCTCTTCCACTGTGATTGACACACTTTGCGTCTATTCCCTTATTGCCCCAAAAGGTATCTTTTCCTCAAAGTGGAAAAATAACAATCTTTGCAAGAGAAGAGACAACTGAACCCTTCTACCCATTAAGAGAGATATTTGCAGAATCCTCATCTGGGAGATAGGGTTCAAATCCATTTGGAGGTCTGTGACTACCCCCAATGCTCTGCTAAGGGATGCCACTTTGGAGTATTCTGTCTTCATGTTTATCCACCCCTGTCAAATTTGAGATTCATCCAACTGGGCTCCCTGGACCAATTTTTTTGGCCCATTTTTCCAATCCAAGGATTATCCTCAGCAATTTTCAGCAGTATCCTGATGGAAAGGGCAGACTCTAGTGGCCTGCCTATATAGTTAAGTAAACCTTAAGTTATTGTAACTCTCTAGTGAACTTCACCTCTTCTATCAAAGAAAAAACAAGGAAATACAAACAAAAAAAATAGAACCATTTCCATCACCTCACAATCAAAATTCAACTATTTCCAAATCATGCCACCTGGACTTCTCATTTCTCTCCCATAAGAACCCTAGGATCTGATAGACGAGCTCTTGACTTATCTTGCCCACAAATCAGACTTCCATGATACTTCTAGACCATTTCCAAACCACACCACCATGCGTAGTATGCCCAGGCACCTTTCTAGATCTTCTTTATGTGGTATCTCCTATTGCAATGTAAGCTCCTTGAGGGCAGGAACTGTCTCTCTGGGTTTGTATTTGCACTTCTAAATCTTAGCACAGTGCCTGGCACATTTTGAAATCATACACAATGTGTTTTCATTCATTAATTTATTCAAACTAATCCACAGGTCATCCCACCACCACCACCCAAAGTTCACATCCCCTTCCTTTACAGCTTCTCTAACAAAGATCTTCTGCAGTGTTCTGCGATTGTGCCTGTAATTTCTCCACTACAGCTACATTCTTTTGGATTGTGTCTCCAGGACAACTAAATTCCCTAGAGGTGTAGCTCATTAAGCCATTATCACCTATTAACAGTATGATTCAAGGAAAGCTACCCAAGAGCAGGGCTCTGGAAAAAATAAGACCAGAGAGAACTCTATGTTTTTAGCTAGCTGCCATCAGAGTCCTGATAAAATGGAACCAAGCTGGTTTTCATTGGCAGTGGGGAAGAAAGGAAGGGCTCAGGAAGGGCACGACCACGTCAAGGAAACCAAGGTAGCTGACTTGTGAAAGCAAGTACCAACTGCCAGGATTAAGTCCCAAGAAGGCACCCAGTTCTCCTCCATTCTGAGGGTGTCTGAAGGAGGGAGATTTATTTTTTTTTAGATAGATATCAGTATTTAAAGACTAGAATTTCTAAAACTAGCTCATGCTACTGTTTGCAGAGTTCAATGTTTTGGAAATGGAAAAGAGGGGAGAGACACGGTAAAGATTACAGGGCTGAACATCTAGGCTTCCTGACTTTCTGAACCCTTCTCGTGTTCCCCTGTACTGTGTGCCCCTTAGCAAATTATGTGTCAGGCCATGGTCCAGGTTCTCCAGGACCTCAGGCATAAAGAATGTTAAAGGATGCTGCTGCTGTGGTACAGTCAGTGACAACCATACCTTTGTCAAGCTCTTCTTCACCCTCCTCTAGACTCTCATATGGTCATGTCAGCAGTCATGGGACCCTGACAAGATGATATGATGTACTCCCACATGCTCTCCAATTCACTTTGTGATAAAGGATGAAAGGTTTGTAAAAACTGTTGCAAAAACTGAGAGATGCAAACCTTAGAGATTGATTGACAGAAGCATGTGACTTAGGGTCACATGGGAGCCTGAGCCTTGGGATCTGACAAAATTCTATTGCCCAACAGTTTCATCTCATAGTCTGCTCTCCTGGAAGGACCTAGGGCTTGAAGAGGATTTTCCCCGTGACCAGCAGAGAAAAGAGGTTTGGGATCTGGCTGCTGGCTGCTGAGAAGATCTCTGGACCTACTTGGACATCTACCAACTTAAGATCCTGGCCCTATTTGAATTGGACTCCTGGTGTAAGACTTTTATATTGGGAAGTTAATGTTTAGCTTAGTAATATAGTGTAGTTAGTTATAGATATTAGCTTTTAAATTAAGTATAAGTTTATTCCTAAACCCTTATTCCTTCTTACCCTTCCCAAACAATAAATCAGAATTTATTTATATGTTTTCCTCTTGTTCTTTCCTCACCCCAAATCCTACCATAACAATTTATCCATTCATTCATTATAGCCCTGTTGTCTCATTTTTGTAGGGTTCTGCTCTCAGGATTTGTAACCCCTGAGCACCCTCCTTACAGAGATCCCTGGAGGATGAGAACGGTGCCAATTAGATTGCTATACTGATAGAATCAATTAACTTGAAGCAGAGTTTCATCATCATAATTTCCAAATGCTAGAATCCATCTGTGGAGATCTGCATTAGGACACAGGATGTCTTAATCTCCTTGTCTGGACGTGTGTGGATGGTTTCTGCTTCCCATTTACATTTACAAGCCCATAAAGCAATAGTTCCTAACACTTTGAAAAAACATATTGGAAGCCCCCAGGGCAATTTAATATATCTCCCATTTTATTCTTTTAGATTTATTCATTAAGTGTTTACAATAACAGTAGTGGTAACTTTTGCCTCCAAATTAAAATTTCTATTATGTATAAATTATAAAATTTATACCTATAATTATGAAAACTAAAGCTCATAAAACTGATTATAAAATAATTATTAAGATGTTATGTGGGACACTATGAGAATTAAAATCCCACAAGATTTCATATGCATACTATTATCTGGAAGATTTCAAATATAAACTAGCCTTTTGTAAGGAAAGAATCATTTCAGATGTTATTTTCTTCTCTTTTCCCATCAACACATAAATTACACACTGGCAGAAACTCTGCTGAGTATATGCAGGGTTAGGAGGGACAAGTGGAAAAGAGGACAAGAGGGGAAAGAAAGGAATGATCACATGCCAGGCACTGTTGTACTAAGTACTTTACAAATGTGATGTCATTTTATCCTCACAACAACCCTAGGAGGCAGATGCTGTTTTTATCCCCATTTTATATTTGAAGCAATCCAGGCAAACAGGTTAAGTGACTTGCCCAAGGTCATGTAGCTAGTAAGTAGAAGAGATTTAAAACTCAGATCTTCCTGACTCCAAACCCATTGCTCTATACACTGAGCCACATAGCTGAATGGCTGACCAGAGCAGCCAAGTTGATCTAGAAATCAAGCAAATAGAAGAAAAGTAAGCAAAGGATATGTTTTATAAAAAGCATAAGGATGTTTAAATCAGAAAAGAGCTTTAATACTACAAGAAATAGCAATATAAGGTCCATTTCGGTGGAATATTTATGATAGTTCATGATGGTCTCAAGATGATGCACATGCTCAGCAATTATGGTTTTCATATACCCTAACATTTATACTGCAAGAGCACAAATGTTATTCATCTTGATCATGAGATTACAGAATTGAGGAGGAATGATTAGGAACAAGGGAGCTACTCTGGAGTGGTTGTTCAGAAAGCAGAATATGGGATTTGCAGGGCTGGAGCCAAAATGGCAGAGATGAGAAAGCATTCAGTTTATTTAGTCCTCTCAACATTCCCCTCCAAACAACTTTAAAATAACTCCTCAATGTAATGACTTCCGGGAATTGATGCAGAATGAAAGGAGCAGAACCAGGAGAACATTGTACACAGAGAGAGATACACTGTGATACAATCCAATGTAATGGACTTCTCCATTAGTGGCAATGCAGTGATCCTGAACAACTCTGAGGGATCTATGAGGAAGAACACTATCCACATTCAGAGGAAAAACTGTGGGAGTAGAAACACAGAAGAAAAACAACTGCTTGATTACATGGGCTGAGGGGGATATGATTGGGGATATAGACTCTAAATGATCACCCTAGTGCAAACATCAATAACAAATAGGTTCTGATCAAGGACACAGGTAATACCTA